>NC_059377.1:38976275-39078775 GCF_019703515.2 Myxocyprinus asiaticus | reverse complement strand
ATATGCAGAACCTTTTCTTGGGTGACATTGATGTTGACTTGAGCTGTACACATTGTCCTGGATGGCAAGGTTAGAACTGATTTGATTACAGGGATGCTAATTTGGTTTCTGTTATAAAATAGTTTACAGGGTCTGGAATGGTTGAAAGACTAAAGGAATGGTGCACATAAATAAGCCCTAATAGCACTGACGGTTTTGCATTTTAATTGGAAATTAAAGATAAGACCAATAATCGGTTTTATATGAAGCCTGTGTATATATCGGTTATTGGTTCTTTAATATTGAGTGTCTAAGGAATAGCACTCAGCATCATCATTACAACCACTGTGCATTCAACAGGAAGCAATGGTGTTCAAGTGTAAAGTTATTTCTTTATTGTATCGTTGGCATTAATTGCATTAATTGTACAGCTTTTTTTATACTGTAACAGCTATTAATTTTCAAGAGAGAAAAGTGTGTATTTTTAAGCTAACAGTTAGATACTAAATGAAACTAAGATAAAAAATGTGCAAGCATTTAGATCACAAAACAATTTGCAAAAATGTAATGGCAATTAAAAAATAAATAAATAATAATAATAAATAAATAATAATAATAATAATGATAATAATAATAATAATAATAATACAGTTATATTCAAAATGCATATTGTTGATTCTCAAGAAACCTATCAAGAAAATTCCCTGATCAAAATCAAAATAAACAAATAAGAAACTATATTTTGCATTTATTAATGGTGTATTTTTTTTAGGGCCATTAAAGGAATATTTTGGGTTCAATACAAGTTAAGCTAACTCAACTAAAATCTTGGTGACAATGATTTACAATAGAGGTGAATGTGGGGGCAATCCGTTAAAATACTCACTATATATATATATGATTTAAACAACTTTACAGCTCAAAAAATACACAAGTTTAAATTTTTATACAATTATAAGCTTCACATTTCTGCCTTTAAACCCTCCAAAAATGGGTCCCATTCACTTCCATTGTAAGTGATTTACTGTAACCTTGATTTTTGTTTTTTGTTAAAGAAAAGGTGGGACGAGTCAAGAGTAATTTTGACTCATTACTGCAATGCAATGCAATGCAAAAAAAATAAAAATAAAATAAACATAATAAAAAATAAAATAAATAAATAAAAATCGTCATTATGATATTCTCGTTACCACAACGTAAAATGTGTATTATTTAAATGGTTAAGTATTAATACATCATAGTAGTACTCACTTGGTACTGCCTGTCATTTTTGCTGATTTTATATATATATTCAAAAAAAAACATTGTACAACAGCAATCATTTTAAAATGATCATTGAAAACAGTAGGAACAGTAAAAGTAAAATGTCTGGACGGATTACGGTAACGAGAACAGCATGGGAGGTCAAATGTGCTCAAGCATCCTGAAAATAACGTCACAATGCAAAACTCTTAATGGCCCTAAACGTAGGCTTCATTTTCTTTTTGCAAAATAAAATCATATTGTTGTATTGATTTGGGGTTAAATATGACCAGGACATTCTCTTTACCGATTTTTTGAAAATCACCCATATGATGATTTTATTTCTGTAGTCTAATGAATATTTAGTTATTATTGTGGTTAAAAAGCAGACATAAAACAATTATTAAAAGTGACTGATAACACTTTACAGAAACTGTCTATTTGTTAACATTAGTTAATGCATTTGATATTATGAACTAACAATGAACAATAATTATTTAAAGCCTTTATTAATCATGGTTAATATTTATTAATATAAATATAATTGTTCATCGTTAGTTCATGTAAGTTCACACTGCATTTATTAACGCTAAAATACACAACTTTTACATTTAAGAATATACTGGTATATGTTGAAATTAACATTAACCAAGATTAATTGTAAATTCATGTAATCTGATGTGTTTTACTCGAGAAATTAAAAATAACAATAATTCATATCGGTATCAGCCCTAAAAACCACTGGAATTTTACTATGATTTTACACTTCAGTTTCTGTAGCTCAACTAAAAGAACATGGTACTACTGTAGCATCACCAATATAATGGGTTTGACTCCCAAGGAACACATACCAAGATGGATAGCTTGAATACATCGTATAGCTTTGGAGAAAAGCATCTGCCAATGTAAATAAAGTTCACCCAAACAATCCATGTCTGTTTAATTTTATTGTAATGCTGCATTAGTCACAATCAAACATTCCCCCTGAACAGGACAGTTTTATATGAAGAAATGTTGAGACGTCAAATTTCACTTTTACCAGCTATGCTGGAATTGCTCAAGGGATTGTGCATGACGTCTTTCTCTGAAGGTCAATAAATCTGACATTCACAGCAGTGTCTGTGCGAGCCAGGCTGCAGATCTATTTTTCAAATTATGTCACATGTAGAGGAAACTTAAAGGTATAGTTCACGAACAAATTAAAATTCTCTCATTATCTACTCACCCTCATGTCACCCCAAAACTGTATGCTGTAGAATAGTAGAAATGTTTGAAGAATCCTTATGCAGATCTTTCCATATTCCGAAAGTTTATGGTGACCACATTGATCAAGCTCAAAAAAAAAAAGGACAAAAACACCATAAAAGCAGCCCATACAACATGTGCGCAATATCCCAAGCTATCTGAAACCACACAATAGCTTTGTGCAACTTGATCTCGTTGTAATCGTATTTATTGTTACGTAAAGTGTGGTTCTAGCACGCATACATTTATTTACAAAACTAACAATATTGATGCATTGCAGCGTCTAAAAGGTAACTTTAGAGAAGTGCAAATGTTTACAGATCCAAATTAATTTCAATAATACTGAATTTATGGAATGAAGCAACTGAATTTATTGTATTTATAATCAGTGAGATTAATTAAATGTTTAACGGCATCACATTTACAGGGTTGGGAGGGTTACTTTTGAAATGTATTCCACTACAGATTACAGAATACTTGCTGTAAAATGCCATTTGTAACATATTCCGTTAGATTACTCAAGGTCAATAACGTATTCTAAATACTTTGGATTACTTCTTCAGCACTGGTAGATTTTTTTCACTTGTTTTGACTACAAAATACACATGTTAAAAATACATTCTCTGAAAAACCTAAATATCTTACGCAGTGTTGTTTCTAAAACAAGATAAATCAAATTGATCTTGTTTTAAGGATTTTTAGATATTTTTACAGGAAAACAATACAAAAATTATGATCAAGAATATGATTTTTGTCCTAATATCAAAGGTCTTACTAGAAAAAAGAAATTATGATCTAAAGTGAATTTTCTTGATAAAAACATATGATCCTGCCTGGTAACATGTGCATGCAAAATGGCTAGAAATAGCATTTTATCTTAGCGTGAAGCTGACAATTTACACAAGGTTTATTTCTATTTCTTGTGCTGCAAACTTACTTCAAACTTACTTCTCTGTCTGCTCGTATGAATGTAACACATCATAAGAAAGTGTTTCACCGCTGTTCAAATGCACTTTGGATCACATCATTTATATGTATAAATGTTTTCCATCTGAAAGGACGAAATATTAAATGAAACAAATGACAATAAAATGCAAAGTAATCTCTTCAGTAATCAAAATACTTTTTGAATGTAACTGTATTCTAATTGCCAATCATTTAAATTGTAACTGTAGTGGAATGCAGTTACTGATATTTTGTATTTTAAATACGTAATCCTGTTACTTGTATTTCGTTACTCCCCAACCCTGCACATTTATTTAACGCAGTTGACTCATTTACCTAAATTTACGTTGTAACGGTTTCATTCTGTTCTCTGTGATTTCTGGTGCGGTATTTACCTAATATTAAAGGATTATATCACTTTAACCAAGATTAAACTTTAAAACGTTAAAAATAATTACAAAATGTGTAACTGTTTAATCATTACTGACATTTTTACATTGTTGAAAAGTGGTTACGTTTAGAGGTAGGGCACGGTTAAGGGATCTAAAATGTATATAAAATAGTAAAAATGTAGCTTTTCAAATATATTTAAATTGTACAGGATTTATTTTATTAATTTAATATAATTACATGTATTTTATTTTTATTTAATTGTTTTAATATTTTCAATAAATACATCAAAAAAGTTTTTTTAGATGCTGTCAATATGTCATTATTGAACATTTCAGCGTCCATCCAAATGCACAAAAATTTATGTTTAAATATTACGTACGAATATCTACGAATAATAATGAAATCTTTAATAATAATAACAAGATCAAGTCGTTATTCACCTCTGCTGAAGCTTGCACCTGGCCTTCCTTTGCGTCCAGATTAAAAAATAGCTAATTGACACTGGTTCTTGTATCGAAAGTGATGCAATATTTCTTAGTTTGGCATGTGAACATGAGCTAGAAGCTAGTTTTGGAGGGGAAGGTTATCAGTGAATAATTACTTACTTTTTGGTCTATTCCTCAAACAAAGCGATCGTATGGCTAAATCAAAAGATTTAGATTACAGCCCACGAGTTGTATGGACTACTTAGCAGGATTAGCATATGGGTTTGTAACAGCATAAGGGTGAGTAAATAATGACAGAATATTCATGTTTTGGGAGAACTTTTACCTTATAAAGTTCAGCTCATGGCATTTGACTCAGTCTGGCATTTTCAGGCTGGTATGAAATCTGTATTAATCTGGACTGTAAATGAGTGTAGTGAGTAATGCAGTAACAGAGATTTGGATGCTATAGCAAGTGACATTCAAATTAAAACGTGCAAGTCCCATGAGGGCCTGAACATGTCTCGACATTTGACACCTTTAATGGATGCAGCCCGTGCTTGCTGGAGGACATAAAGTACCCCAGACACCAGCACGACGTTACTGATGTGGTAAAACAGCAGATTTTCTGGCAGACTTCCGATCGTACAGGTCTGTCCACCCTGCTCCAGGCAAAATGTGTAGCATGGGAATGCTGAAAGAAAGTACTAAAGATTCATTTAACTGTCATAGATGATCTACTGTATACAAAGTTCCAGAAAGCTCAGACTGCCTGCAGTCAAAATGCAAGTGATTTCACTTCTGAATTCAGACTGATATAAATTGTGTGAGTTTTGTAAATACTTCATGCTGTGATGAATGCACATTTAAACATCCCAAATTATTTTGGAATATCGCAACGGACACGATATGATAGGGCTGGGTATTGATACAGATTTAATGATTGAGTTCAGATTTTGGTTTGACTTGATTCCATTTCATTTGGGTATATTTCAGTAATAATGACCATTTTGCTTACATATGAAGGAAATTCTCTCTCAGCCAATGCTAATAATTACTTAGTACATAATGAAAATAATAATTACAATTTATTTTTATTTTATCCTAATTTGTACATCATTTTGGTCATTTTTGTAGCTTTTTAAAAATGTAATTATACATTTTCAGTCACATATGCGAGTGGTTTACTAGCATTGTAGAGGGCTGGTAAAAGATCGATCTTGTGATTTAAGAATCAATATCAAGATTGTTCAAATGAAGATTGTAATGTATCGCAAAATTGATAGCCCTGTACGAAATGATGTCACGCTTGGCAGATTCATATTATGAATCACAAATCCCAAATAATATTATATTTAAAATGTTCAAATATACCATCTACTCTTTCCTTTTATTGGTCACACTTCTTCTCGTCATCTGGATTCGTGGGACAGAGGTCACCAAACGTGAACTTTGGTACGCAGCTGAATGCAAAATTTCTTTGCTTGAATTTGCGTTTCCGAACTCCAATGTTTAGATACGTTTGGGTACGTTTAATGGGGAGTGAAGTCCAGTGTTATGATAAAAGCTTTCTCTTCCATTTAAATGTGGGTTTTGACAATTGCTTGTTTTCTGTGGCGTTGAGCTGCATAGCCCCACCCACAGTGAAATCTGATTTGTCCAAATTCCGATTGATTGTCATTTTGTCACGCCATGCAATTTTCAAGCTCAGAGTGAACAGACACAAATTACGCCTGATTGGGACATGTTGTATTGCAGGCAGTGTCTTCTATGTATTTTTGCAGCATTTTGTCTCTGTATGGCCCAGTAGCTCTCATTTCAGGCGGCTGTCATTGACTGTTAATGATTTGGGGGCTTTGAGTGGTTTACGAAGACTTTTTTTTAGGTTACAAACTGGTAATTACAAGGGTATTATGCTATAAACGTGGTTTATGAGGACATTTATAGTGTCCCCATAATTCAAATCACTTAAAAAACATACTGAATGGTGTTAAATGTTAAAACGCAGAGTTTCTTTAGTGAGGGTTAGGTTTAGGGTTAGGGGATAGAATCTATAGTTCATACAGTACAAAAATCATTATGTCTATGAAGAATCCTCATAAAGATAGCTGCACCAACATGTGTGTGTGTGTGTGTGATTGTTAAGGTTTTTCTCAGGTTTCTCTGTTAGTGTTTGTAACAATTTGTACTTGGGCCGTTCTCATGCGGTTATGTGACTCTGTCTCATGTGATAATTTTAATCTCTTCTCACTATCACATTGTTCCCGCAGGGTCCAGTGCATGCTGCATAAATAATTTACGAGCACTATTGTCCTACTGCAGGACTCTCCTTATACAGAGCTGAACAATCTTATCTATCTATCTATCTATCTATCTATCTGTCTGTCCGTCTGTCTGTCTAGTTAAGGTTAATTATATAGCAGAGTGGATGTTTGATGAGCTGACATGGCCAGTTCAGGGGAAAACTACTTCAGAAGAAAGGAATGTTCGGAATGGCACACTACATTCTATTTTTGAAAGAAAGTAGTATGCAGTATGTGGAGAGCAGGCAAATGGATGACTAGTGTGCTGGACTTGCTGGATCTATTTCCAGTGTGATGAATGATCCGGAAGCAATGTCAACCTTGTTTTTTTATTATTGCTTCATAAATCTTTTTTTAATTGTACAGCCAAAAGTTTTGTCTTAAAGGAATATTCTGGGTTCAATACAATGTACACCCACATAGTACAACACTCCTAGTTAGTACACAAATTGTTAGACAGAACTCTGTGGACTCTGAGATACATGTGAGTTTGTCTGTTTAGTTAAAGTGTGGCATGGATGACTTACACTGTAAAATGGAAAAGTCATTTCAATTCACAGAATGTACTGTACAGTCACAAAATACAGTAATAAATGTTCCTAAACAGCATAGTTCAATATCTTATTTCACTGCCATTCAAAATATGAAGTGGACTGCATTGTGCTTGGTAAAGCATGCAGACTAAAATGTGGCTGCGTTTTTCTAAGCAGTGTCAGCAGTTGTACTAAATTAGTTCTTTTATATATTTATTTATTTATTTTACCAAAGCTGTGTGGAACCCTGAAGCAGAGTTGTTCTTTTGTGTTTGTGTGTGTGTGTGTGTGTGTGTGTGTGTGTGTATACACACACACACACACACACACACACACACGTACGTACGTATGTATGTATGTATATGTGTGTGTGTATATATATATATATATATATATAATATATATGTACGTATGTATGTATGTGTATGTACGTATGTATGTGGTGGCTCAGCCGTTAAGGCTCTGGATTACTGATCAGAAGGTCGGGGGTTCAAGCCCCAGCACTGCCAAGATGCCACTGTTGGGCCCTTGAGCAAGGCCCTTGACCCTATCTGCTCCAGGGGCGCTGTATCATGGCTGACCCTGCACTCTGACCCCAGCCTAGCTGGGATATGTGAAAAAAAAGAATTTCACTGTATATGTGCAAATGTATAATGTGTGATAAATAAATACAATTATAAAAAAATTATTATATGTTTGTGTGTGTGTGTATATATATATAATTATTATTATTACTACATCACTATTTTTATTATATATTATTGTTTTAATAGACACAAAACAATCTTAAAATCAAATTGTAAAGAAATATAAACATAAAGAAAGGAGACACAAATAAATTAAAATATAAAATACAACCGCAAATATCAGTTATGTCAATACCTGCAAGAAGGAAAGTGGAGCTTTTTAAAATGTAGATATCTGAACTGTATGCGACAGAGCCTGTGACAATTACTGATCGATATCGTGGCTCAAACAAAAAGGTAGCCGTCCGCTGGGTCACTTCAAATCTGATGTCCAGTGTGCTACAAGTGATGAATTTACAGTAGTTTGCAGCTCAAACATCCACAAGAATAAACTTACTAAACTTGTACACATACAGGTACACACACACACATAGACTCACAGGGCCATAAGATCTCTCAAAGCAAGCACACAGCCTGCAGAATTGATTAAAATAGCAAGTTGAGCAAGTGCCTTCAGTCGGAAAGATATTTATGATACACGCACAAGGAAAGACAACAGGAAAGTGTCATACATGGTTGGAACAACCTTTTTTCATTTTTGGTTGAACGTGTTACCAGGGCTGTTGTCAATGCAAGGGGACCACCTGTATTGACCTTGTATTGTGGGGCCAATGAGATTTTAGTGAGACTCTTTATATAGCAGCATATCTTTTAAGTATTGAATGTTTTTTTCCCCATTTGATGGAAAGCTAATCTATTCCATTCTATTTCTTTGCATGTGCACTATTGTATCACATAATGCATCATTCTCCATAATGCCATCTGTTTGTGCTGTACTGTAGCTGCAGTGGTCAGTGCTCTTTTACCCCATCTCGGACAGGCTCTTTGAACATTGAATCCAACAGGGTGGAACATTGTGTTGATTAACGCAAGGGCAGCATTACAAAGGAAACATATTTTTAATTTCTCTGCATCAGCTGCCAGAACAAGGTGACTGCAGCTTCAAAGCAGTTAACCTTTAACAACCATACCGAGACATCACACTAAATGACTAATAAACGCTATGGCACTTTTGCTGTTCTGTTTCTTTATTGTTTCCGTTTTGACACTCTTAAAGGGATAGTTCAACCCAAAATGAAAATTCTGTCACCATTTACTCACCCTCATATTGTTCCAAACCCGTATTACTTTTTTTTCTTCTGTGGAACACAAAGGATGTTTAATGTTTGCCGAAGCTCTGCTCTTATCAATATTTCATTACTGTTAACAAAAAACATCTTTGCGCACTTCCTGTCATGACTAACAATAACGGCCCTGTATTTTTCATCATTGCTGTTTATTACTAGAAAGTTGGCTCAGCTCTGCGCCTACTGCTTCAACAAAACAGATCAGAATAAGAAATGTGCAAGCCTACACTTCCCTGTTCCCGTAGGTGTGCGCTAAATGGGGACATACATTGTGATTGTGCTCTAGTTTTGAGTTTCTCTGTAAGTAACGTTACAGAGGTTATTAATCAAACTCACTACAGTACAATAGAAGTGATGAGTTTTCTTGCAAATCACATTAAGGCTGGATTAAAACGATCATGATATCGATTCTAAAAGTCCCTAGATCACTACTACTTTAAAGTTTACATCAGTTTAAGTTGTGTTGATTATTATATCTCTTTTAGACATGTTTATATTAACAGTTATATCTGTTTTCTCCCCAATTTGGCATGCCCAATTCCCAATGCCCTCTAGGTCCTCGTGGTGGCGTAGTGACTCACCTCAATCCAGGTGGCGGAGGACGAATCTCAGTTGCCTTTGCGTCTGAGACCGTCAATCCACGCATCTTATCACGTGGCTTGTTGAGCGTGTTACCGTGGAGACCTAGCACGTGTGGAGGCTGCACGCTATTCTCCGCGGCATCCACGCACAACTCACCACACGCCCCACCGAGAGCGAGAACCACATTATAGCGACCACGACGAGGTTAACCCAACGTGACTCTACCCACCCTAGCAACCGGGCCAATTTGGTTAATATTTTTAAGTTAGAAGGTTCCCTCTATAATTTACAACATTTGTTGAGAGAGAATTTCTTTTATATGTAAGCAAAATGGACATTACAACTGAAATATTTCCAAATGAATCAGAATCAAATTAAACTTGAATTGAATCGAGAGATTGAACCGGAATCAGAATCAAATCAAATCTGGAACTCTGTATCGAGATCATCTCAGTTAGACAGATTCAATATTTTTTATCTAAGAGTAAAATGTATCAAAATGTAAGTAAAACATGTTCTTTGATCAACATCACTTGTTCCTGGAACAATATACCTATCAACCAATCTACTCTTTTTCTTAATTATGTGAAGAAATATGCAAAATACAACGATAAACATTCCAAACTCTAGTATGCTACTGTACACTGTTTTCATGTTTTCTGTAAAAGCATCTGATGACAGAACAATTAAATAATGAGTTATGACAGAACAATTGCGAGATTACTTCTGTTTCATTCGTCACACTAGAAATGTAAGGTCAAGTCAATCACGCTGCATTGTGGGATCAAGTACAGTGTGCTTTGGTAGTATACATACTCTAGAGAAATAGTAAGAGTATACTATTCTGTGGCTGGGTGTTTCTTCAACTTTGGGCACTTTTACCACTGTTGATTTCTGAAAGTCTTTGTAAAGACAAATTTTTGTCATGTTTTTCTGAATCCCCACCACAGTGTCATTTCCAATTTCCAATTCTGTATTGTGTTTGATAAAATTCTGTGATGGAAATGATGGTGATGAACATTTTGACCGTTTTTAAAATAAAATATCCTTTGTCATGCCAAGGGTACTTTCATAGCTAACGTTTTATGTATCCTAAATGCTTTAAATACAATTAAATCATATTTTCACACTTTTTGCATAATTTATTTGTAATTGCAGCTTGATTGGAAATGATGCCCCATAAAAATACTCGGTAACACTTTATTTTAGGGATCAGAAATTAAACAGTAAGTAATGACTAATAACTGGACAAGTTACGGACTTGTTTAGAATTATAAGGTATTTATTAAGCTATTGTTTGCTGATTTTTTACCCTTACCTAATAGCCTCTTTACATTTGTTTTTTCCTTACAATAAATGTATTAAGTAAAAACAAAAGATATATATATATATATAAATTGAAATAATAAAAGAACCTATGGGACATGAAAGTGCCCAAAGTTGAAGAAACGACCTGCTCCAGTCACAACAAAGAATACTGGTCAAGGAAATGAAATGTTAGCTGATAATCTCAAAATGGCCAAATTTCAGCCGATTAAATTCCTCTGGCTGGTATATCAGTCAATTCAAGAATGGGAATTCAGAAAGAAAGAATACAACCAAGACAATGATGGAGAGAGAGAATGAGAGAGAGAGAGAGAGAGAGAGAGAGAGAGAGAGAGAGAGAGAGAGAGAGCGAGCGAGCGAGCTTAGTAAGTAATATTAGTGTGAACTAATATTTGAGCACTCTGTGTGTTCTTCTCTTTCTGGAAACACAAATCTCCTCTCAAATTCCAGCCATTCCACTCTGCCTCAATGTCACAAACACTGGACTTCTGCCATATTTATACCACAAACAATGTCTACACAACCTGTTATATGAGATGAATCTATTAGATATGATTAGCTCTGCATGCTCAAAGAGTTCAGCCAGACCAAAGCGGCTTCGAGCTGAGATGTCTCACAGATAAATGATGTCATAAGTATGATTTGGGATCATGTCCAGAAACGCCACTGCTGTCATTCGTCTTGGGAACTGTGCGTCGTACGTTCGGTTGCCGCAGAGCAGGACACCAGGAGCTTAGAACAAATATTGTCATGGATGACTCATTGCTTGAGTAATTAGATTTGGCGGCTTTCTGAGTCACGCGCTTGATGCGCGTCTACCACTGTAGCCTGCTCTTTAGTCACTGGATTATTGTCATTTTGCCAACACCGGTAACCACGATAAACACAGTCCTTCACCATGGGCTAATGGCTCAGCTGACCACAATACAGCAACACGGCACTCGTTTGTGAATAAGAAATGCAATATTTGATTGGTGTTTGGCTGCAAATATATCTCTCTCTTTATTCTACTCATGTTTCCCTGTCTTCAGGTGATGGAATAGATGATGTCGGAAGTCCAGGGCACTGTGGAGTTCTCGGTGGAGCTGCACAAGTTTCACAATGTGGATCTGTTTCAGAGAGGGTAAGGCAGTCCTGCATTCTTCTGTGAATTTGGAAGCTCTAATTAAAGGCTTTCCTAAACACCTGCCCTGTAAAAGCATGTGGTAAGAGCATTGTGTACCGATCCAAACATTGAGAACAGGTCACAGGATGTTCCTCTTTGGAGACTTACTCTGTTTGCTTTGTATTTTACAAATTGTTAGTGTGCATGAGTAAAATACACAACAAACTGACTAAAAGCAGACTGATTGTCTTTACAGTTTGCCACTGATTACAAACAAAGGTATTCTGAAGAACAGTACAACCAAAATTTCAAAAAGCCACCATTTTAAAGTCAGTTAGTAGTAGCGTCCATATAACACAGCAACAGCCGATGTTAGGACTCTCGCGAAAGTTATTTGTTGCACACTGCACAAATTCAACCTCACAGAGTTGAATCACGTCTCATAGAATCACGTTATTATACCTAAGATTGTGCAAAAATTATTTTTACGTGGCTTGTTGTATATATTGCGGCAAGTTTCTGGTGAAATGACCACTAGAGGAGCTACAACAGTGACTTTTATTTCCTTTCACACAAATCACGAGTAAATGGCAGTTTTAAAAATAGCATCTAGTCCTCACACAATGCTATCTTATGGCATCAAAAGACTTTTACTACAGTGCAAGGCGATACATTTTAACATGTGCATTACATAACCAACTAAATGTACATACTTGTTCGAGCACAATCAAATTGCGCAGTAGCTCATAGAAGCATTACAAAATGATGTGCTTGCTTTAACATTTGTGCTTCTCATCTCACATTTGCTATTGGTTAGGTTTAGGTCTAAGGTTTAGGGTGGGGATGTAGGTTTAGTTGATTTAAAACTCAATAAAGCATTAACCTTAAAAACCTAACCTGTTTGGGAGAAAATGTAACTCGCTTTTAGCGCCACCTAGTGGACATTTCATCTCGAAACTACCGCGATACTTGTATTGAACCACGCAATATCATTTTTGCAAAAATGTCGCCACAGTAAAGTAATTTTCATCAGATCAGGCTTAAGTTAATAAAATACACATTCCTGTTGACTGTATAACATCTTTTAAAACTAAAAACAACTCGCTTTTTGATGCAACTCTGTGGACATTTTACTCAGAATCTGGAGCTCACACTTGCCCATATGCAGGGTTGGGAGGGTTACATTTGAAATGTATTCCACTACAGATTACAGAATACATGCTGTAAAATGTAATTTGTAATGTATTATATTAGATTACTCAAGGTCAGTAACGTATTCTAAATACTTTGGATTACTTCTTCAGCACTGGTAGATTTTTTCACTTGTTTTGACTATAAAAACTCTGCCAGTACAGTAAGACAAAATACACATTAAAAATAACATTCTCTGAAAAACCTTAATATCTTATGCAGTGTTGTTTCTAAAACAAGATCAATCAAATTGATCTTGTTTTAAGGATTTTTAGATATTTTTACAGGAAAACAATACAAAAATTATGATCAAGAATATGATTTTTGCCCTAATATCAAAGGTCTTACTAGACAAAAGAAATTATGATCTAACATGAATTTTCTTGATAAAAAGATATGATCGTGTCTGGTAACGTGCATGTAAAATGACTAGAAATAGCATTTTAGCTTAGCGTAAAGCTGACAGTTTTACAAGGTTTATTTCTATTTCTTCTGCTCCAAACTTACTTCAAATGTACTTCTCTGTCTGCTCGTATGAATGTAACACATCATAAGAAAGTGTTTCACCGCTGTTCAAATGCACTTTGGATCGCATCATTTATATGTATAAATGTTTTCCATCTGAAAGGACTAAATATTAAATGAAACAAATGACAATAAAATGCAAAGTAATCTCTTCAGTAATCAAAATACTTTTTGAATGTAACTGTATTCTAATTACTAATTATTTAAATTGTAGCTATAGTGGAATGCAGTTACTTATATTTTGTATTTTAAATACGTAATCCTGTTACATGTATTCTGTTACTCCCCAACACTGCCCATATGTTCAGCAGCACTTCCAGCTTCGGCCACTGGGTGCAGCTGAGCACATAGCTAAAACGTGTCTACTACAAAAGCATAATCTAAACATGAACCCTCCAAAAACCAGACTCTAAACCACATCTACAGTAGATTATGCCTCATTAGACAACTCTTTGATCTACTGTAATATTTCTCTTCTATATTCCAAACTGGACATAGAGGACAGCTGTGTGAAACATAACAGGCCTGATGGAGTAGAGGTCGGTCATAATGTTTTTCAGCTCACCGTGTCTGCTTTGAGATTAAAGCAAGGCTGTTGGCTGAAACATCAGCTTTGCAGAGATTTGACTACCCCTTCCCCCCCACTTTAAATCTGAAAGTTAAACCCTTTCCTCTGATATAATCCCCAGAAGGGAGAGAGAGAGAGAGAGAGAGAGAGAGAGAGAGAGAGAGAGAGAGAGAGAGAGAGAGCTCTAATATACTGTTTATTTTCGCCAGCGGACACAGTTTTTGCTCTGCACAGAAGCAATGTTTCTAACAATAGACCACAGTAGACAGAACGAGTACAAATTTAGCCTCTATGTGTGTAGTGTAAGTAAACAGCATAGATTATAATGCACACAGGGAATTAGTGTTTGTTGTGTAGGGAATTAGTGATTCTGTAGGCGGTCATGTTTTGATTTATAACGTGATGGGTGAGGAGGAAGTTGGATTTTGTGAAATAGAAAAGAACAAATCAATGCAGATCAGTGGCGTGTCCAGACTTTTTTGACAGGGGTGGCCCATGTGGGGCACAGACTCATTCAAGGGTGGCATGAAGCGTAACTCAACATCCCTGATTTTAATTATAATAATACTAATAAAATATGTACATTTTTAGTAGGTAGGTGCACGTATCAAATTGACACACATGAATGGCCGGACCCAGGGTTTCCCAACAGAACATTGCCCAGAGCATCACACCCCCTCCACTGGCTTGTCATTTTCCCACAGTGCATCCTGGTGCCATCACTTACCTAGGTAAACGGCACACACGTTCATGGCTGTCCAAGTGATGTAAAAGAAAACGGGACTCATCGGACCAGGCAACCTTCTTCCACTGCTCCATGGTCCAATTCCAATGCGCACATGCCCATTGTAGGCACTTTCAATGGTGGACAGGAGTCATCATGGGCACTCTGACTGGTCTGCGGCTACGCAGCCCCATACACAGCTGGGTGCGATGCACTGTGTGTTGTGACACATTCCTCCCGTAACCATCTTAAACATTTTCTGTGACCCTCCTCGGACCACTGTTGGCAGGTACTCACCACTGATGACCGGGAGCACCCCACAAGCCTTGCCGTTGCAGAGATGCTCTGACCCCGTTGTCTGGCCATTACAATTTGGCCCTTCTCAAATTGCTCAGGTCTTTACTCTTGCCCATTTCTCCTGCATTCAACACATTGACTTGGAGAACTAATTGTTTGCTTACTATCTACTCAGACCTTGACATGTGGCCTTGTTAGGAGATGATAAACGTTATTTGCTTCACCTGTGAGTGGTCATAATGTTTTGGCTCATCAGTGTATAGTAGCCATGGTTTTGCTATAGTAATTTTGTAGTAACCATGACTGTAAAAATAATTGTTTCTGGTTACTATGGTTTTACTACAAATACCAAGGTTAAACTATTGTTAAAACCATGGTTCATTTTCATAAGGGTAAAGCTACACATCAGTTTACAGGTAGTTTAACTAGTCAAGCTACCCTTTTGAAAAAGTAGTTAGCTGTACACTAAGCTACTAAAGAAAAACAGCTATCTACACTGAAGCTATTTTGGAGAGATATAACTTTTTCTTTTAAAAAAGAACAAAAATTGCTCGCCGGTTCCCAAACACACTGCCGCCTGGTCCTCGACCACTCCTCCACCTTCTGGCGAACGACAGCCGCTCCTCCCCGGGCGGACAGCAGTGAGTCCTCCAACCCCTCCGTGTTCTGGCGGCCGGTAGCGAGCACCTCCGCCCCTGGCAGCAACTCCACCGCTCCAGGTGGCCGGCAGCGAGCCCCTCCTCCCCTCGTGGACGGTGGCCATTCCTCCGACCCCTCCACGTTCTGGCGGCCGGTAGTGAGCCAATCCGCCCCTGGCAGTGGCTCAACTGTTCCAGGCGGCCAGCAGCGAACCCCTCCTCCCCTCGCGGATGGCGGCTGTTCCTCCACGTCCAGGCGGCCGGCAGTGAATCCTCCGTCCCCCGGCGGACGGTCACGGCCGCTCCTTTCGGTGGACGGCAGTGGCGAAGACTCCACGACAGCGCATCCCTCCTCCTTACCGGGTTACGGCACCAATGTAACAAGGTTAAAATGGGAAAAGAGGATGCGGGAACCGGCTGAACATTCAAAGTAATATTTAATGTAAACTTAAAAAGACATAAACATAAACACACACGGCAGCTGCGTGTGGCTCTCTCTCTCTCTCGAACTGCCGCATCCAGCTCGGCTTTATCCCTCTCCTTGGCTGATTAGCCCGATTGGGGGCCGGCCATGCGCACTCACGGCCCGGCCCCGCCCTCCTCCTCGTCACATAACTTAAAAGTAAAGAAATTAGTAATGTGATTTCCAATGAAGCAATCTGTAAATAAATCTGATTACATTTTCATATAAGTAATTTGTAATGGATTACTTATTTTAAGTAACTTAACCATCACTGTCTATAACAGATGATGTTTTCTTCAGTAAGTGCAGTATTTACATGACAACAGAGATGACATTAAACCTGAACAGATACCTTTATATTTACTAAATAAACTATGCTGTCATCATGTATTAGCTTGTACTGTAGTAGTGTTTAGGGTGTGTTGTGGACATGTTGCAGACATGTCTTTACGTGTGCTTTCAACATGCTGTGACTTAACAATGCACTTGCACAGGAGAAACGCAATTTAAAGATGACCTTACTTACATTTTAGTTCAGAATCATTATAGTACAATCAGCACAAACTGTAAAGTGCTTCAACATTTCACATTCAACTAAAGTCCCTACTCTGGCCAAGTTGACCTGTGTTTAATCTCCCTGATGGTCTCCGGACTGTCTGGACATGCCGAATAAGCTTTCACACTAATTCATCATCATTATTTATGATTTAATAAAGATTCCAAAGTCACTCACTGTATAAGATTTCACTTTGACTAGATCACATCAATGGTTGTTTCTGTTGTTGGTGTTGGTCAGTATAGGGTGGTATAGGGACATACATAATATCCATTATTTATTATTTATGGCCATTTTGTCCTGCAGGGATTAATAATTTAGATACATTGGTAAAACTCTTCTCTGGTCTGGTTGGGAAGAACATTCCAAGGGATTTTATTACGAAACACAGAATTGGTGTATATAGTGTACAATTCAGACTGTTCAATGGCCCGAATTCAGTAGGCTAATATTCATCTTTTGAATATATCAAAGTTAACTAAAATACTTTCAATAAATAATAACTGTTCAGAGATCAACCAACAGTGTAATCATTTACATATTTGCTTGTCTTGTTTTACTGGCAAGTTTAAAGTTTCTAATAATGAAATTTAAACCCCAAAGCATTTGCACTTAAAATTTCTAATAAATGTGAATAAACTTTGTGAATACAATTATAATCCAGTAACTGTGTTTGTTTTTGCAGCTTCTATCAGGTGAGGGTAGGACTGCATGTTTCACCTCGAGTTCCCCATAGAATCACTGCCAAAACACCTGGATACACAGGTGAGAACTTTATTTCCATACTTGTTTTTTTTTTTTTTGGATTTGTGTGTAAAATCTGAACCTGTAATGACTTTTTATCTATACCTAAATCTAACTTCATCTATCATAAATCTAAAAGCATGGGCTTTGTTTGAAATGGAATGCTAGCGTACTACATACTGCACTGTATATTCTATATACGGCATACTATTTTTAGTGCAGCCTTGCAAGTACTGTAATATTTACAGACTATAATAATAGTATACAATAAACTAATAGTTCCAACTCTGATCGCATATCAATTCAATTATAGCTGTATTAAATCTATATTAATGCTAAATTCTAAATTCATACTAAAGTAATTAAAGTCAATGTATCTACATTGTTTTGTTTTTTGTTTTTTGTTTTTTTAGGGTTAATGTTACAGGATATTTTTAGGATAATGAACTACATTATTTGTTGGAAAATTTATTTTATTGTTATTATAATTAAAGGTACACTACAGAGAATTTCTTGTACATTTTGTTCATTAGAAATGAACAAAATACCATAATTGAGCCAGTACAAAAAAAATTCTGCATTTAAAAAAGCGTTGTTGCCTTACCCTGAGTTACTACAGTAAACAAATTATAATGATTTATATTTAGAGCTGTCTGGTTCGATTTGGCGGGAAATTTCAGGCTTCCGTCATTTGTCTTTGCGTATTTAATAGGTGTAACGTTACACTCATCTCACGTTTTTGTTCTATAAATGATGCTGAATTGATGATTCCATACTCTCATGATACTTAAAACTAGTGATGTCCCCATACCAATATCAGAATCGAGTTCGATACTGCTCTCAAATACTCGTAAAAATGCTTCTTAACCACAAACAGATACCATCTGATATACGAATGTCATTCCGTAAACATTCAGCGCACAAATTAAAATCACGTTATGTCCTAGTGTGATTATTAAACTGCAAAGGCTGTGATTTAATGAGATAAATATATGGTTTGCATGTGCTGCGCACTTTAAAGTGAATGTTTGGTGTTGTGCTGACTCGTACCTTTAAGAGCTCATTGGCTCATAAACAGAAAACACCATCATGAGCACTGCACGCTCTGTTTGTAGCAGATAACAGCAAGCTGAGTGCAAATTAACGTTGTAGCGTGAAGAACATTTTAATTAAATAGCAGCCTTTTGCCTTTTAATAATCACATTGGGTCACGTGGCGACGTGCTTTTTCGGAGGTAAGAAGCTACCATCAAAAACACACAGAAATGGAAAATCTCCAAAATAAAAGTTCAATTTAAATGGAAAAACGTACGACAGAAATATATCACTACTGTATAGTTATGTAATATTCACTGTAATACTACTACTACTACTTATAATAATAAATCGATAGCAAGTTTATTATGTTTTAAGAATAATATCACACATCTGTGATGCTCTGTTATGCACCACTTTATTTGACAAAATTACACAATTAACAATTTTAAAAACACTTCATTTGAAAAAAATAATACAATATTACGTTGAAAATTAATTGTTCCATTTCCATTTGATATATAAAATATAATAAATGGTATCGGGAAATCCATACTTTAAACAAAGCCTGAATCAAGAAATGTTTTTGAAAGATTGAATGTTTTTATTTTATTTATTTTTATTATTATTATTATTATGACTTTTAAGAAATATGTAAAACTGTTGACTACGCTCTCTGTTGTTCAAACCTTTTGTTGGTCAAAATTGAGAGAAATGGATGAAGCTAACTCTACATGTTATATCAAGATTTATTGTCCATATCCACAATGCTTATTGGCACATTTTTGCTTCGTGCAATATCGTTACATTAAGTATTTACATCATGTCCGTAAACAAAGACAGCGGCAGATATGCTACTTGCTCAGATGACAAATTTGTAAACATATATCTTGTATGACTCTCTTCTTTCTATCAGTGACTCTTAGTGTAGCTAGTCAGAATTATCCGTGCAGAAGAGCAGTGCCAAAGCACAACTTATGTAATGTTCTGCCCAGAGTAACATGTTCAACCACATGTCGAAAGAGAGCCCAGAATTCTGCACCTTTAATGGAATGATTTATTGAATATTGGTGTCTTATCATTTAGTTTTTTGCCGCCATTTTGTAAAATCAAATATCTTTTTGCATGTCGCCTAACAACACCCCTTAACTATGGTAAAATAAATGTAAAGCATGCATTTTCTTTTTTTTTTTTTTTTCTTTTTTTGTCTGTTGCTTTATTTTAGCATGATTTTTATCATGTGACATAAAAGATTAAAATTGCTATTATAATGTCATTGTTGCAATATTAAAGACATTTCTGTGACCTCTCTGATTACACATATATCACCTGCTACCTGTGTCCTGTCCTCTGGTGCTAACTATACTTCCCACATTACAGCAGAGACTCTGTGTTCAAAACAGTCATTTCCAGGCTGTTTCGGTTATGCGGGCATCTAAATGCAGTTAGGGATACAGATTCTGTGTTTCCTTGGGTCGCTTTAGCTCGGTCATGTTGTGTCAGGTAAAAATATGGTCTGTTTTCACAACATTCTGGAATTCTTTTCCTCTCCTTCTGTCTTGGTCACATACACACGCAGGTTATTCCTGACTGACATTTTGTCATTGTATTATTTATATTTAAATAGCAAATTTTTTTTTTTTTTGTTTAAATGTCAACGTTAAAGATACTACAACAGTGTTTTAAATGCCATGCTGAAATCGTAACATAATGAGATTTTTATTTTTTTTTTTTTAGAACAAATCTGTAATGTTACATGACTAAAGTAGTAGTGTTTCGATAATAAAGTCGCAACATTATGAGAATAAAGTCGTAATGTTTTTAGCAAAGATGTAATGTTACAATAATAAAGTCAGAATGTTTTTAAGAACAAAGTTGTTATGTTACGAGAATAAAATCGTGATGTTTTGAAAAATAAAGTTGTAACAATGAGAATTAAATTGTAATGTTTTGAGAATAAAGTTATAATGTTACAAGAATAAAGTTGTAATGTTACAAGAATACAGTTGTAAAATTAGGAGATTAAATGCGTAATATTGTGTAATATAATTATAATTATAATAATATAATTGTGTAATAATATATTGCGTAATATAGCTGGAATATTTCGAGAGAAAAAATATTGAGAATAAAGTCGTAATGTTTTGAAAAATACATTTGTAACATAACGAGAATAGTGGTAATGTTTTTTAGAACAAAGTTGTAATGTTACAAGAATAAAGTCATAATGTTTTGAGAATAAAGTCGTAATGTTACGAGAAAAAAGTCGTAATGTTTTGAGAATAAAGTCGTAATGTTACAAGAAAAATAGTTGTAATGATTTGAGAATAAAGTCATAATGTTATGAGAAAAAATAATGTTACGAAAATAAAGTTGTAAAGTTTTGAGAATAAAGTAATAACATTAAGAAAATAAAGTCATAACATTACGAAAATAAAGTCAGAATGTTTTGAGAACAAAGTTGTAATGTTATGGGAATAAAGTTGTAATGTTTTGAGAATAAAGTCGTAATGTTACGAGAAAAATAGTCGGAATGTTTTGAGAATAAAGTCATAATGTTACGAGAAAAAAAGTCGTAATGTTTTGAGAATAAAGTCGTAATGTTATGAGAATAAAGTTGTAATGTTACGAGAATGAAGTTGTAATGTTTTGAGAATAAAGTCATAACATTAAGATAATAAACTCATAACGTTTTGAGAATGAAGTAGTAACATAACGAGAATAGTTATAACATTACGAGAATAAAGTTGTAATGTAACAAGAATTAAATGGTGTTGTAGTGGACTAAAGCACTGAACTGGTAAGCAGAAGGTTGTTGGTTCAATCCCCACAGCCACCACCATTGTGTCCTTGAGCAAGGCACTTAACTCCAGGTTGCTCCAGGAGGATTGTCCCTGTAATAAGGGCACTGTAAGTCGCTTTGGGTAAAAGCGTCTGCCAAATACATAAATGTAAAATCATGTTTTGAGAATAGTCATAATGTTACAAAAATGAAGTCATTACATAATGAGAATGAAGTCGTAACATTACAAGAATAAAGTTGTAATGTTTTGAGAATAAAGTCATAATGTTTTAAGAACAACATTGATATGTTATGAGAATACAGGTGTAATGTTTTGAGAATTAAGTCGTAATGTAACAAGAAATAAAGTTGCTTTGTTTTAAGAATAAAGCTTTAATGTTATGAGAATAAAGTTGTAATGTTACAAGAATACAGTTCTTAAATTAGGAGATTAAAGGCTTAATATTCTGTAAAAGGCGAGAAAAGGCATGATTATCACAATGGTAATGTGAAAGAATGCAGCATCGTGTCTTATTTGTGTACAAACATCTGATAAACATCTTAAAAAAGGTGGGCTGATATACAATCTATATTATAAACATAGTTAAATCATCTGTTGAATGTCTTTCTAACATCGGACAGACAACATTTTAGCGACCTTTTATAGAAGAGCAAACACTCTAAAAACTACATTGTTCAGATGAAAATGCACATTGAATAGTAATCATTTGGTTAGTAGGAATATTGATCTCCAAGCACAAACCGAACGAAACTTTTCCGTTTTTTGCAGATCAACAGAAAAACAATTATCATGTTAGTAACTGTGTTGGAAGTATTTCTGTTGCAATAAATAAAAACTGTGACAATTAAGAGGAATGTTGTTAATTCTGCTTCATTTCTGAGCATAGAACAATGGTGCTTTTGGCTTTATTTGTTGTTTTGTAGTTATTTGTATTATTTGGCAGCAGAACCCTGAAGCCTCTATCTGACATTGAGTCTAGGCGCTTCTCCTTTGACTGAACGGCAGTAGTGGTTTGAATCAGTCTCAGACTCTCACTTGCATTGGCGACCATTTTGGATCTGCCAGCCATTCTGGCTCTGAAGCTATTTCAGTTTCCAGTTTCAAAATGTCATCTGCGCAGTTGGCTGACTGACAATATGAACTCAAAGTTTCACTCTCGTTTAGTTTCCTACCAGTGAGGACCATTTGAAAAAAAAAAAAAGGAACTTTATAAAGTATGTATACTATAGAGAAACATCAGAAAAATAACAATTTGTAGATTTACAGCTTATAAGACATGTTTCACTCCAAGCAAAAAAATCTATGACCATATACACACTGCAACTTCAGTATAATTATCTATATTATCTTTGTTCTGCTGTCTTTTCCCCTCCATCAAACACGCTTCTAACACACACACACACACACACACACACACCTCTCATGACTCCTCTTGAAAGATCTGACTCTGCTGTAAGACTCTCTCTCAGTCTCTAGGCCATCAGCAGACTGCATAACTGTTTTCGGTGACACACAGAGAGGGAGAGAGACATAGAAAGAGGCAAACATAGAGAGACAGCCTCAGCAGGGGTCTGTCTTTACGTGAGACCCTCGCTGTTCCCCTCAACACCTCTTTGACACAATTGCTCTCATCTCCTCCACTGAAGAGAAACCCCACTGAGGTTGTGTTCCATCACACAGACGAGATCTCTCTACATGCGGAGGTGTGCAGGAAGTTGCCAATATTTGATGTTCTATCCTTAGTGATTGCTGTTTAAGGGTAAGATTAGTGAAAAACTGTAAAATGGGATAAGTGACACTGGACTTGGAGGACAGATCAATGCTTTGCTCTCTGTTCTATTGTTTGGACACAAGTCTACTGCATATTAGCATTTTTTTAGGCTAAGAACTGCCCACTTAATATGATGAGAAATGATCAAATTCATACTGAAATCTCAGACTTTTGATTTCCGTCTTTACAGAAACTCTAGAGGAGACATGTGCGATTACTTGGGTACTTTCTCAGGAGAAAAATCTGAGATGAAAGAGACATAAAAGGATAGTTTATCCAAAAATGAAAATTATGTCATCATTTACTCACCATCATGTCATTCCAAACAGTTACCAGAGGCTGTCAAGATCCAGAAACAACAGACAAGTTGTAGTCCACATGACTCGTAGACATACGATAGCTTTGTATGAAGAACAGAACTATATTCAAACCATGTTTAACTGATAATCTTCCCCCTCAGCCATAGTTTTTAAATCTCATTTGTCCATTCGGTTATTCAAACTTGGTTGGAACAGGTTAGATGTTGACACCATACTGTACACCCTTGGTTCTTGTGTCTCTTAAAATAATTTCTGAAAACAATGCAATGAGTGTGGATAAAAAATATCTATCTATCTATCTCTCTCTCTCTGTGTGTTGGGAACAGTCAAAGAAAGTCCTTTAATGTGAACAGTGAAGAATCTAATCAGCTCTCTTTCTGTCTCTGGATAGGAGAGTGTAGTTTCAGCAGTGCAGGGGTTCATGATGGCGCGGTGTTCAGCCGGATCTTTCAGATCCTCTACAGGAACGAGGAGGTGACCCTAGAGGACCACATGAACTTTAGAGTTCACCTGCTTCTGGATGGAGAGAGGGTGAGTCTCATGCTTTTTTTCCTCTTTTTTTTTTTTTTTTTTTTTTTTTTGAGAGTGTAACAGATGTGAGGTTAAAGAAATAGTTCACCCAAAAATGAAAATGATCTAATAATTTCTTCTGCTGAACACAGAGATTTTTAGAAGAATATCTCAGCTCTGTGGGTCCATACAATGCAAGTGAATGGTGACCTAACAGGTCCTTTGAAACTTTGAAGGTCTAAAAAGCATATAAAGGCAGCATAAAAGTAATCCATACAACTCCGGTGGTTAAAACCATTTCTTTAAATGCGATATGATAGGTGTGGGTGAAAAACAAATAAATATTTAAGTCCTTAATGGCCACCATTCACTTGCATTGTATGGACCTACAGAGCGGAGATATTTTTCTAAAAATCTTTTTTTGTGTTCAGCAGAAAGAAAGTCACACATCTGGTATGGCATGAGGGTGAGTAAATGATGAGAGAATTGTATTTTTCGGTCAAATATGTCTTTAATAGCATGGCTAAGTGTCACCAGTCCTACTCGACCCACCCAGAGTAGGAGTCGGACATTCTAGCAAGGAGGCTATAAAGCCATGGCCTCTAGCCTCAGTCGCTAGTGCGTCTCTTAAGGCAAATAGAGTGAGGTTTACACACTGCACAGCTGTCACGTACCAGCTGGCTACTGATACACTCACCCCCCTAATCCTCACTCCCATCCGGATCACGGCACCAGTGTCACTGTTCCTACCCAGAGCAGGATTCGAATCAGTTGTCCCAGGCATGGGAGTCAGACACGCTAGCAAGGAGACTATAAAGCCATGGCCTCTAGCCTCGCTCGCTAGTCTCGCGTCTCTTGAGGCCAGGAGAGTGAGGTTTACACACTGTTCAGCTATCATGTACCAGCTGGCTACCATTACAAAAGTACTTAAGTGACTGGGCTGGACCCAGAAGGTTGAAGGTTCAAACCCCACAAGGGCGGTTAAAGGGATAGTTTACTCAAAAATGAAAATTCTTTCATCATTTACTCACCCTTATGTTGTTCCCAACTCGTATGACTTTCTTTCTTCTGCGGAACACAAAGGGAGATGTCTACATATAATATAAGCAGAGAGTGACTAAGGGCTGTCAAGCTTCAAAAATGCACCATAAAAGGAGTCCATGTGACACTATATTCACTATATTGTCCTTTGAAGCCATACAGTTCTGAGGAACTTTTAAACGTAGTCCTAACGGAGTCATTTGGCCTACATTTATGATGTCTTTTGTCAATCTTTGGAGCTCAACAGCCCCAGTTCCTATTCAAGATTTATGAAAAAGATCAACATGAACATACTGTCTAACATCTCCTCTTGTATTCTACAGAAGAAAGTAAATCATACAGGTTGGTAAAAACATTAACGGTGAGTAAATGATGACAGAGTTTTCATTTTTGGTGAAATATTGCTTTAACCCCAAGATGATACATGGAGACTTGAATAATTCGAATAAGTATCAAGAATATATTGCTCAGCTCACTTCTCCCAACAATTCTTATTGCATCCTTCCACTGGCCCTTCCACTGTTCTTACAATATATTCCATAATATTCTGGAAAACCATGCTGTTGGTACACTAGCCATGTTAAAAGTACACAAGAGAGACTGACAGAGAAATTGTGGGTGGGACAAAATATCTTGTTGGATTTCTTCGGCAATCTTTCTTATTACTGTAACCTTGAAACAGTTATCTCCATCTCCTCTCCTCCCTGTCTCACTCCATCTCTCACTTTGAGATAGAAAGTCTAAAAATAGCTTTCCATTTCCCCAGAGTATGTGTGTAATCAATCTGTGTATCAATAACTGGAGCTCAGTCCTGTTTGTTTTCAAAGATCGGTGTGCACCAATGAGGTTTCTCGGAATGAGATGGAATCTTCTTGCATACTCTACATCTTGAGGGTTATTGAGGAAATAATACATACTAAATCATGTTTTCATTTGAAGGATCTTATGGAAAACACATGAATTTCACGTGTCCACATGTGGGAGCGTGTTAAATTTATGGGTTTTTGTTTACTCACACGTGATCACATGAAAGTAGAATTTGAGGCTTGACATTTGCACATGTAACACTTTGGGAGAACATGTGAAATGTTCAAAAGCACACCAGAAACACATGCTAAACAACACGTGAAATTCATGTGATTTTTCTGTATGGACCTTGGCATGAAACAATAAGTGATGTTTTCAAAGGCAAGCATCACTATTTCTTAGGGATAGGATTTTAAACTAGGGCTGTTAATCGATATTTATTTTTTTTTTTATTTTTATTTTTTTTTTTACAATAGAATTCATTACATGATATGCCAATTTATTAATCGCAATTAATTGCATACATCATTATTTGCCAAGAAAGGCCACCCAAATATATATATATATATATATATATATATATATATATATATATATATATATATATATATATATATATATATATTTATATTGATTAAATAGTAACATATTAATAATAGTAAATAATTATATTTAAATAACACACACACACACACACACACACACACACACACACACATGTTGGTGCAGCTAACCTTATGAGGACTCTCCATAGACATAATGATTTTTATACTGTAAAACTATAGATTCTATCCCCTAACCCTAACCCACACCTAATCCTCACAAAAAACTTTCTGCATTTTTACATTTTCAATAAAACATCATTTTGTATGTTTTTTAAGCAATTTGAATTATGGGGACACTAGAAATGTCCTCATAAACCACATTTATAGCATAATACCCTTGTAATTACCAGTTTGTAACCTAAAAAAAAGTCCTCATATACCACCTAAACCCGCCCACACACACACACGCACGCACGCGCGCGCACGCACGCACACACACACACACACACACACACACACACACACACACACACACACGACACACATATATATATATATATATATATATATATATATATATATATATATATATATATATATATATATATGTGTGTGTGTGTGTGTATATGTGTATGCCTTACTTTGGAGCATATCTAGGGACCAGAATTTTTTTCATTCAGAGACCTTGGTATGATTTTGGACAGTGGAGAATTGCGGTTAGTTTTGATTGACAGGTGTGGTGATGTCTCTCTTAGGTGGAGGAAGCCATGAGTGAGGTGGATGTTCAGCTGAAACTAGATCTGCACTTCACTGACAACGAACAGCAGTGAGTATCTCTCTTCCTTTTTCCATCTTTTTCTTCCTCTGCATGCTGTGTTCGGAATGGTTTATTACCATACTACTTGTACTATTTCTGCAGTATGCAATATGAAAACTGTGCACAGTATGTTCTGCAGTATATAAGGAGTGCACCACAGAGAATTCGGCATCCCACAACACAATGTACTCGTGATAGCATACTACTGTTTCTGCTGTATGCAGAAGCAACATTACCTTGATATTAACTTTTAACATCTTCTTCTTTTCTCATAACGATTGGACTCCCAAAAGTTGATTACAAATGCGAATTGGCCATATTGATTTCCGAGATAACTGGATACCACTTGCAGAATTAAAGGAATGTTCCATGTTCAATAGAAGTTAAGCTCAATTGACAGCATTTATGGCATAATATTGATCTGCACAAAATAATTTTGACTCATCCCTAGTTTATTTAAAAGAAAAAACATCACAGCTACAGTAAGGGTGCTTTCACACAAGCACTTTTGGTGTGCACCCGGGTTCAAATGATGTAAAAGTTCAGATCGTTTGGATGACGTGAATGCTGTTTTCCAAACTCGAGTTAAGAACTTCAGAATCCACAACTGAATCCACTTGAAAAGGTGATCTGGGGTAAGGTTCATGTGAACTCAAGTACAGTCCCTGCTGATATGAACGCAATCGTACCAAATCGTGGAATTGATGAGGTATTATTTGCGTATTTTCAGGCTCCCAATCGCAATTATTATGGGATAATGCATTTCCCATACCTGCTTGTATCCAAATAAATCGCCTTCAGATAGCAGCTCACATTCTTCACATCTCTTACAATGCATCCGTGGGCTCGCGGCAGGCACATTCATTGCATCGAACCTGGGTTCGGACCACGCAATCGAACCAAGTGTTGTGAAAACACCCTGAGGCACCTACAGTGGAAGTGAATGGGGCCAGTCCATACACAATCAAGTACAAACTGTTTTAAAAGTATAGCCACAAGACGTAAACATTATGCATGTTAACATTATTTTATTGTGCTAAAATCACTTACTGACCATATTTGCATAAAGTTATATCCGGTATTACAACTTTGTCATCATGACGACGTAATGCAGCTAAACCCTATAATCTGTCAATCACCGTAACCGAGGTAAATCCATAATTTTATCGTACTAAAATCATGTTTATTTCACATCTACGTATAAACTGGCCCCATTTACTTCCAGTGTAAAATGGTATTCGGTATACACTATTAGAGATTGATATATCAGTTTTACAGATTAATCGGTGCTATCAGCACAGATTTTTTCAGAGAACCGATAGTTGCACAACAAACTGCCTCTAGTACTTTATTCATTTTGGACTCTTGTTACCTCTCACTCTTCTACCTCTACTATGTCTATGCCCATCGATATAAGGAAAGACTATGGAAATATTTGTACTTTCATTAAACTATTGGTCGATTAATCGGTCATCTGCCTTTTTCACCACCTTAGTTATCAGTAGTGTTGGGTTCGGGTCCACCTTAGTCGAGTCCAAGTCAAGTCCGAGTCTTTAAACAATCAAGTCCGAGTTGAGTCAGAGTCCAAAAGGGGCCGAGTCAGACTCAAGCCCGAGTTCATAACAGGCTGAGTCCGAGTCGAGTCCGAATGAATGAGTTCATGAATCTGAATTAAAATTGTAACCGTAAACTCAGCACCAATATTTTAAGCTTATTTTAAACTTCACAACTAAGAAAAACAGTTGTAACAAAAACACCTCTGTTGCATTTCATATATACCTTTTATGATTAGTATCCTGCTAAACAAACTTGAAAGTGGTTTCAGAATGAAAGCATATGCTTTATGTGTATGAAGACAAAACTGTCCTTCAACACACTTCTTATTGCGTTCTGTTGACATTTCAATTATTTGTTGCTTTCCTCCCTCATACATGGTCTGCAATCAGTCTGAAATCTTTAAATACCAACCAAAGAAATTTTCATTGAGCTCTTCTTTAACTGCAAAAACATGGAGAATAATCATTTTGAGTCATAAATTTACAGAATTGTCCTTCAAAAGTGTCAGAAATATAGGCTAAAAAAAGATGTGCATAAGTTGCCCGGTGGTTTACAATAAAAATAAAATAAACATTTAAAATAAAAATGTCATAACCAACTAAATTCAACTCGTAACATGAAGTTTAGCTTCATACACAAACTCTGTCATTGAATAATGCATTTATTTTATAGTCTATAATTAAAAAATAAACAAAACATTTCACTGCCCAAAATATCCTAATATTTTATTGTGTATGGTTGAATGTTGTGAATGGTGGACAAATGCTGTAAAAGAATGTATTTTAAGCAGCTCGTCAATGCTTTGAAAACAGTCAGTCAGTAATAAATAGGTGCTGTTTATCTGTTTAGAGTTGCTGTCTGCTTTAGCAATAAAGGGTTTTTCCCCTGACTATTTAAAAAGTTACACAGTTAATTCATCGAGCTATTATGGACCAGTTCAAGCTGACAACACTGCGTGGACCACAAGAGACTACATGTGTAGATACATTACACCTAAAAGACTTAATATCCAAGATTATTAAAATTTGTATGTATTTTTACTTCGATATGCTGTTTTTAGTAAACTGTGAGTGACATGGTGTGGGTGACTTGACTCAGTGAAGTTCTTGATTTTAAGTTTTTAACCACGATGAAACCGCAATGCAAGCACCGTCTTGGCTGCACAAACACCACACGCAATTTTACGAGTTGTCAGGTCCTGTGTTGTGTGATCTGCCTTGTTTAGTTTGTTACATTGGATACATACCCCTCTTTATTTTTCTGTTGTGCCAGCCACCTTGCTAGTCGATGTTATACAAACAGTGTAGTCTCATACTACACTGTAGTAACATTCAAGTGTATTGGTTGACTGATGAGTGTGCCTGTGCACGTGCGTATGTGTGTGTGCGTGTGTTTGCTTAAACACAGTGAAACAACTCTGGCTTCCTCTATGACTTCAGGGGCTAATACAGCTGCATGCAGACAGAGATGTGTTCATTAATTTATGTTTTGTTATTTATTTATTTTCATTGCATAACAAATGTCATGGACTCGGCTGGACGTGAAAAAAAAAAAAAGAGTCCCAAAGGCTCGAGTCCGAGTCAAGTCCGAGTAAAAATGCATCCGAGTCCGTGACAAGTCCAAGCCCTTTCAAATTGGACTCGTGACTCAGACTCGAGTCCGAGTCCAAACTCGAGTACCCCAACTCTAGTTATCCTTATCGTCAAAATCCACTATCGGTCGACCTCTATACAGTATGAGTTTTCCATTCCAAATATAGCCAGTCTCTTTCTTTCTGTCTTTTTATAAGGAGTTGCACAGAGTGTGGTAGAGCCTTAGGCGGGCACAGTACGTATGTGTGCACTTTAATCAAGAACAGAAAGAGCAGCAGCACTGACGGCCCTCAGCTTAAAACACACACACACACTCTCTCTCCTTTCTTAGACCAACACAAATGAGAGCAATTACTGCAGCAGTGCTGGGCTGCCCCCATGGCCTCGGAGCTCTGCAGGGACGAAAGAGAGACGGGCTCATTAACTAAACTACCTGTCTATCTCTCTCAGGCACCCGAGTTATCTTTATTCTGCTCTTTTTATCTTGCTTCTTGTCATATGACTTTCTTCCTTGAAACACAAAAAGAGATATTAGGCATAATGGTTGCTTTAGTCACCATTCACTTTCATTGTATGGAAAAAAGATGCAATGAAAGTGAATGGTAACTGACGCTACAGTACCATTCTTCCTTATATCTCTTGTTTTGTTTCATGCAAGTGGAAGTAAATGACAGAATTTTCATTTTTGGATGAACTTTCCCCTTAAGTTATTGACAGCCCTAGTATTAATGCATTTTTTATTTTATTTTTGCGTGTGTGTGTTAGGTTGTCAGATATATCATCAGTGCCTTTGATCAGCAGCAGGATGTTGGGTCTACACTTCCATCCACACCGCGGCCTACACCATCACCTGCCCGTCATGTTTGACTATTTCCACCTGTCTGTCATCTCTGTCTCCATCCATGCCTGCCTGGTGGCATTACACCAACCACTGATCAGGTAATTACCCAAAACGCCAAACCACCGGATCTCAGATCTAAGGAAAAGTCTCTGCTTTCCTGAACAACAAAAAAGTACCTATTAGTTCAACAAGCATTTAAGTTTCCATTACTTGGGATTAAAGGGCTAGTTCGCCCCAAAATGTAAATGGCGTCATCATTTATTCACACTCATGTAGTTCCAAACCAATATGCCTTTCTTTCTTCCATGGAACTAAAAAGAAAATGTTTAGAAGCAATGTTCACTTTCATTGCATCTTTTTCCTATACAATGTAAGTGAAGGGTATAGGAAAATCTTAACATTCTGCTCAACATCCTTTTGTGTTCCACGGAAGCAAGAAACTCATACAGTTTTGGAACAGCATGAGGGTGACAGAATTAAAATTTTTGGGTGAACGCTCCCTTTAAATGTCTTGTTCCTGCTCTGTATGGTAATAGAGCAAAGTGAACATTAAACTGCAATTCCAGTAATCTCCATCTTGGTATTTGCAGCCCAAATCCTTCAATCGTAAAATTATCCGCTAACTCAGCACTTCTCTACATACTGCTAAATAATGGAAATATAAAGGTTAATAAATATCATGTGCTTACCACCAACTCCACTGGAGCTGTTTATTGTATCTGTACCTCCTGTTTGTAGGAGGCATTTTTGGGAGGATGTAATAAATTCTCACTATCTTTAAACTGCTCTTAGGGGCCGTTAATACCTAGCAAGTGTTTGCGTCCATTTATGCTGTTTTTTTATTTATTTATTGTTTTCTACATAAATGTGCTAGACGGATGTCTTTTGACCATTGCACCGTATCTCGTTCTTTTCAGCATTTTTTTTTAGATGCTGTGTCAGGTAAAAAAGATATTTAAACGTGCCTTGAAAAACCTGTGTTTGTGGAGCTGCGCCTAGCTTTTTTAGGGCCTTTTATACTGAACACATTTTGTGTCCGTCTACACTGTTTTTGAATTATTTTTCTACATGAGGGCTAAGTTTTTTATATGCTGTGTCAGGTTAAAAAGAACTTCAACTTTTAAAAACGTGTCTTGAGACCCCTGCAGTCTCTTCCAAATGTAGGGTCTGAACAGCCCCTCTGAAATCTGCCATCTGCGCTGTTTTTTAATAGTTGTTCTATGTAAACATGCACTAGACGGACATCTTTGATCGCTTTAATGTGTCTCGTTTTTTTTTTTTTTTTTTTTTTTTTCACGCTGGGATGCCACATTTTAATGCACCTTGTCAAGTTATGAAAAACATCAACTTTTAAGAAGTTTTTTTAACGCATCAGTGCGTTCAGTCTAAATGGCCACTTTAAAATCTGCCATCTGTGCTGTTTTTTCAATAGTTTTTCCATGTAAACATGCGCTAAATGGAAGTTTTTGACCGTTACGCTGCATCAAGTATTTTGTCAGCATCTGCGCCTTGTTTTTAAGACACGGTGTCAAGTTAAAATAACTTCAACTTTTAAAAACATGTCTCGAGACACCTTCACTCTGTTCCATTCATTGCGCTGCGTCTAGCTTTTTTAACACAAGAAAACGCTTGGCCTGAACAACCTTTTAGAAAGATAGTTCTATCCTGAAGTATTCTGTAAGCTAGCAGTTAAATTCAGACTGTTTGTGTTGTAAACTGTCGTGTATAATTGATTTCACAGAACAAAAGGCCTCATGAAAAAAGTCCTGTTATTTACAAATGGCTATATCTCCCTTAGCACTCATTTGGGTTTTATGCGAGAATGTGTGACAGAACTGGGTATGTTTTCAGACAGACACTCCAAGAGGCTGGTTAATGAATCTTTCTGCAAGCAGATCCTGACTGAGAACTCCAATGTTAATTTAACTGCTAAGAGTTTAAAGCATTGATCACAACCATAGGGACTAACATTGCGCCATTTTTCGTTCTCTCAAGTTTTGCACGGAGTGGTAAAGGGGCGTGGCTGGGTAAAGGATCTCCAGAGAGTGAGGCTCCGCCCTCGATGATGTCAGTGGAGAATCTGATGTTTGGGGCAGGGTATTGCAAACCTGTTCCAACAGAGGTAAATCAATATCTAACCATATCACGATTTCTTTTACACACAAAAACAGGATGCTTTGGTGGTGTTATGTATTTTTAGATGGTTTAGTCTCTTTCATTATGCTGTATTTAAACCATCTCTGCTCTAATGAAGAAACAAGAATGATAAGAAAAGTTCAAATAGCACACTCCCATACTACTAAAACTATTTCCGCAGTATGCATACTGTGCGTAGTACGCAAAGTTTCTGTATGCATGATATACCAAGAAGACCAACTATATTTTTCAAAATGTGCAGAATACGACGAGAACACACTGCGTGAGATACTGACTTGACCTTCCATTTCCAGTGTGACAAATGAACAAGAAGCGATATCATGCATGATTTTTAACATCTTCTTGACTGTTGACTGTATTTGGTGGGACTGGCAAAAAATTTACATTTTTACACAACATTGCATTAGAAATGCAAAATAACTACATTTATTTCTGAGATGCCACATGCAAAATTAAACACGCAACATGCACAGTGAGGTCATGCGACAACAATGTAGCATACTGCTGGTTGAACCATGTATTGCACTATTATTTAAAAATAGTGGGCAGTATACAGTACTGTGCAATAAGCAGTATGCAACATTCCATCATACTTGTAATGGAAGGTTTATCAGGACTATTTTCTGAAAGAATTACAAATTGTATTGACATAGTTTTTTCCAGTTTGTGGACGCATACATCATTGACATTTTTCAAATGCAATCGCAAATTGTGTGTTTGTATACAATTTAAATCATAAATGGGCATTACTAGTGGTCGATTGATACAGCTGTGCTCAAAAGTTTGCATACCCTGGCAGAAATTATGAAATTTTGGCATTGATTTTGAAAATATGACTGATCATGCAAAAAATGTCTGTCTTTTATTTAAGGATAGTGATCATATGAAGTCATTTATTATCACATAGTTGTTTGGCTCCTTTTTAAATCATAATGATAACAGAAATCACCCAAATGGCCCTGATCAAAAGTTTACATACCCTTGAATGTTTGGCCTTAAAAGGCAATTAAAGGTTAATTTCCCACACCTGTGGCTTTTTAAATTGCAATTAGTGTCTGTGTATAAATATTCAATGAGTTTCTTAGCTCTCACGTGGATGCACTGAGCAGGCTAGATACAGAGTCATGGGGAACAGAAAAGAACTGTCTAAAGACCTGCGTAACAAGGTAATGGAACTTTATAAAGATGGAAAAGCCTTGAAAATGCCAGTCAGTACTGTTCAATCACTTATTAAGAAGTGGAAAATTTGGGTATCGCTTGATACCAAGTCAAGGTCAGGTAGACCAAGAAAGATTTCAGTCACAACTGCCAGAAGAATTGTTCAGGATACAAAGAAAAACCCACAGGTAACCTCAGGAGAAATACAGGCTGCTCTGGAAAAAGACGATGTGGTTGTTTCAAGGAGCACAATACAATGATACTTGAACAAAAATGAGTTTCATGGTCGAGTTGCCAGAAAGAAGTCTTTACTGCGCCAATGCCACAAAAAAGCCCGGTCACAATATGCCTGACAACACCTTGACACACCTCACAGCTTCTGGCACACTGTAATTTGGAGTGACGAGACCAAAATAGAGCTTTATGGTCACAACCATAAGCACTATGTTTGGAGAAGGGTCAACAAGGCCTATAGTGAAAAGAATACCATCCCCACTGTAAAGCATGGTGGTGGCTCACTGATGTTTTGGGGGTGTGTGAGCTCTAAAGGCATGGGGAATCTTGTGAAAATTGATGGCAAGATGAATGCAGCATGTTATCGGAAAATACTGGCAGACAATTTGCATTCTTCTGCATGATAGCTGCACATGGGACGCTCTTGGACTTTCCAGCACGACAATGACCCTAAAGCACAAGGCCAAGTTGACCCTCCAGTGGTTACAGCAGAAAAAGGTGAAGGTTCTGGAGTGGCCATCACAGTCTCCTGACCTTAATATTATCGAGCCACACTGGGGAGATCTCAAACATGCGGTTCATAAAAGACGACCAAAGACTTTGCATGACTTGGAGGCATTTTGCCAAGACAAATGGGCAGCTATACCACCTGCAAGAATTTGGGGCCTCATAGACAACTATTACAAAAGACTGCACACTGTCATTGATGCTAAAGGGGGCAATACACAGTATTAAGAACTAAGGGTATGCAGACTTTTGAACAGGGATCATTGAATTTTTGTCTTTGTTGCCATGTTTTGTTTTATGATTGTGCCATTCTGTTATAACCTACAGTTGCAATATGAATCCCATAAGAAATAAAAGAAATGTGTTTTGCCTGCTCACTCATGTTTTCTTTAAAAATGGTACACATATTACCAACTCTCCAAGGGTATGCAAACTTTTGAGCACAACTGTATATAGCTGAGGCCGATATTTGGTATTTTTTCAATTTTAGCATCTGCCGATAGATTTTCCCATTTGGCTGGTACGTTTAACGAGCCGTGATGGCGACGAGAATCGCCTGCTTGCATGTAAAAGACCTGTCTGAGACACGTAAATGATTTTAAGCAATGTCATTTCCTATCATATTAAATTGTGTGATATCATACTGTACTGTACTGTATATAAAAGGAATTATATTGGCCGATGGGCCACTCTGCTCCTAGATATCAACATCGGCCATTAGAAAACCCTTATCGGTCGATTACTAGCCAATTTAACAAGTCGCTCACTCGTAAGACACTGGAAATCCACTTGCAAATTAATTGCGCATTGCACTATGAGGTAACACAAATGCAAGTACATGATTTGTGATTTTGTGAAGAAGTATGTCACAATGTATGCATCCACAAATAGAAAACCTGATTTCAACTTGCAATTGTATTTGCAAAAAACTTCAATAACCTTATTTAAGTGTCTCTAAATTAAATACAGACTTTTAGCAACAGCAATTTAGATGCATACAGTGTTGATAAATTAACCTTACTGGACATACGTTCTGGACAAATAGAGCAGTCTCTCTTGCCTGTGGAGAATTCCATTTAAGCAGGAAATAGTAACAAGGCCTCTCCTCTCTGTATGGTTCCTGTATTAACACCCCCCCTGCTGGGGACTTTATTAAGTACAGCGTTGTGCTGGAGGGAGGCAGCTTTTGATCGTGGTAATGAGCACAGCTTTAACTGCCTCAAACATGAAGATCAAGCATCTCTCTCTCTCTCTCTCTCTCTCTCTTCTTTCTATAGAGTTTAATAGATCACTAACCTCAGCACTTTTATGTGTCTCAGATTCTCTTATATATATATATAAAACAATCTATAAGATCTTTATTGTTCAGCCTTATGTTCCATTCAGCTGAAAAACAGTAAGTCGTTTTCATTGTGGTGTTTTAAGTTCTTTCTCTCCTACAAAATTTTGCCAGAACAATGAAAAAAATAAGTGAATACAGACATCACTAAATAACCACAAGTTATCAAGCATTATCCCTAACTCTTAAAGTCATCATGAAACAGCGTTCAAAACACATTTTACTTTTGAATTTCTGAGTGAAAAAATGTAGGGCTTCAGTGTATCGATTGGGAATTGATTGAATGGATCGTGAAAGTGGTCTCAATATAACAGGTGGTTAGAGGGGAGGGACTGAAAAATTAGAGGGATTGGTGATGTCAGCAGAATGGAAAGTCATTTCAGAGGCGGAGCAAATTATTACATTTTGATTATGAAGAAGCATTTAAATTTATTTATTTTTTTTCTATATATATCATCCACTAATCTTTTAGAAAAAGACCACAAAGGTGAATATTGATACTAAAATGTGAGAAATTTCACTAAAAAGCACAGAACAGATGTTTGTGTGTGTGCATATGTGTGTGTTTGTGTGTGCAAATGTGTGTGTGTGTGTGTGTGTGTGTGTGTGTGTGTTTGTGTGTGTGTGTGTGTGTTCAGGTTTTGCTATACTTGAGAGGACCAAGTATTGAGAATCAACCTGTTCTGTGAAGACATTTCTGGTTGTGAGGACCTTTTGGGTGGTCCTCACAAGGGAAATGGCATATTAAATGATGTTTTTTTGAAAATGTAAAAATGCAGAAAGTTTTTTGTGAGGGTTAGGTTTAGGGGTAGGGTTAGGGGATAGAATCTAAAGTTTGTACAGTATAAAAATCATTATGTCTATGGAGAGTCCTCATAAGGATAGCTAAACCAACATGTGTGTGTGTGTGTGTGTGTGTGTGTGTGTGTGTGTGTGTGTGTGTGTGTGTGTGTGTGTTTGTTTGTATGTGTGTGTGTATGTTAGTGCTTGTGTGTGTGTGTGTTTGAGAGAGAAAGAAAGAGAGAGAGAGAGAGAGAGAGAGAGAGAGAGGCTGAATTCTTACAGTAAGCATCTGTTTGGTGTGTGTCAAAGTTACAGAACTGAATGTAGATTACAGAGCTTCAACATACTGAATAATGATAGAGTTCAGCACTCTCTTTATACTCAAACACACATGTGTAAGTATGCAGGGGATATGAAGGTCCAGTAACTAAGGGAGATTTTAAAGGTACAGTCAGGATAGATTTTTATTTAGTTAGTTATTTATTTATTTTTTGCTAATTGCTAAACATTTAAAAAAAAACAAAAAAAAAAAAGAAAAAAGAAAAAAAGAAAGAAATTTAAATAGTAGAATAGTTTTTTTTTTTTTTTTTTTTAAATAAAGTACATTAAAAATGAAGTGTGATGAAGAATCGAGTCATATCAAAACTCAATTATTCTACATTCGACAAGTGCCGGTATTTGGCCAAATGGTACACGATAATAAACACATACATTTATTTTATCATGGTGACTTTAAAATACCATGGAAAATAATCTAGACAATCTATTATCCAAATTGTTTCGATTTTTCTGAACGCACCATAGCTTCCATCTATGAGTCAAGATTCACAACCAGGGACCAAAACTAACACTTGCCAAGCATAAACTGTGTAACTATTTGCATTGATGAGTAAATAAAATGTAACCATTAACATTATACTGCAGCATAATACACAGGTCAAATTGTAAAAACGAAATCCGAATTGTAAGTTGGATCCTCGCTAATAATGTTTTCATGAAATAATCTAATCAAAGACATGCAAACCTTATAAACTTTATAAGGGACTGCAACATAATAGATGGCTTCAGTTGCACAGATATCCCTGGCTGATGTAAGTAGCACGAGCAATTCAAAAGAAAGATATTTAACTACTCTATCGTCCCCTTGAGTACTGAGGATTGTTCCCGCCATGTTAACGTAAGAATGCACATTAAGCTTGTTCAACCGGGACGTGCATTGGCAAGGCGGTGGCCAAGTGCTCGTGTCCACGTTCACAAAGCTGCGTAGAGTATGTATCTGCCTTAAGTATCATCGCAACATAAACACAAATATTACGGAGTGCACCTTTAAGGATTTGACACCACTCTTACTCCCAAACCCAGTGTGCAAACAGACAGCCTATCAGTCATTGGTTAGTTTCTGCAGCTGGTTGCAAGAAAATATTTATGCCAAGAAAACCTTTAATATAGTTAACATTTTAACTAAGGGTTTTCTTAACTTAAGGGGTGTCTAGCAACTTGGCCCTGTGCCTTACTTTTGTAAGCTAAAAGCCTTCATTTTATAGCTAGCATAGACCTTTTTCACACTCCGGGTTTTGGAACGTGGAAGTAAACGTTTGCAGGGTAAACTTCAACATCGGTGAATGGGAGATCACAGCAAATATTATTTGCTTACCCATTTGCTCCAAGACCAAAAGGAAAAATCCACTATTATGTCTGAATGACTTTCCAGATGAGGAAATAAATAGAGAACGGTGGATTAAGAAGATGCCAAATTTACTGTCACTCTCTCAGCAGCTGTAATCGAAACCACCATTCCAGGGTAATAAAAAATTAAGCATAATGTTATAAATTTACACTCAATATTTATAAAATGTAAAATATAAAATAAAATAGCGAGATTTACGCTGCTAAATAAGGCAGAAACATGTCATCACAGTCTGTGAAAAAGGTCTATTAAGCGCATGTTATAAAGTGTCACATAGGAATAGGTGTATGTGCTAAAATTTTAGACCCCCCTGCTGGTTGGGGGAGGAAATGTAGTAAGTTTTCCAGTTATTCTATGCATACAGAAAATTGTCACATTACTGCATACTGCAGAAATAATAAGAGTAGTACAGTATTTGTAGTATGCAATTCTGAACATAGCCCAAGATTCCTCAGTGGTGCTTATTAACAGTTTTATCCATGTCTGTAATATTTAGGCTAAAAATTTGAATAAAAGCATTGATCTAGTGTAGACTGTTTTGTAGGATGCTGTATACTGAATTTAATGAATCAAAGTGAGAAATTTACAAGGCAATTACCATCCTGTGCAGTTTTCAGGGGAGAAGTATGTTCACTCCACTGGAGAGAGAGAAAGACATGTATACATATATGTACTTTGTGTCGACAGGATGTCTCCATGTCGTTCTCTGTAAACGAGTGCCACGTTTACACACATCTCTCCTTTTACTGCTGGGAAACTGACTGTTTAAAGTTTTACTCTGTGTTTGATCTCCATCTAATTATTGAGCTTCAGGCTCAACTAAACTTACATCTGCAGCTGACAATTTCAACCAGCAGATCACTTTACATCACACTGATAAATTACATTAGAATTATAAGTGATCTAACATATAGATAGACAGACAGACAGACAGACAGACAGACAGACAGAGAGATAGATAGACAGATAGATAGATAGATAGATAGATAGATAGATAGATAGATAGATAGATAGATAGATAGATAGATAGATAGAAATAGACATACAGATACTGTATATAGATAGACAGACAGACATATATGAACACAATGATAGACAGACAGACAGACAGACCGACCGACCGACTGACCGATAGATAGATAGACAGACAGACAGACAGACAGATAGACAGACAGACAGACAGACAGATAGATAGATAGATAGATAGATAGACAGACAGACAGACAGACAGACAGAGAGATAGACAGATAGATAGATAGATAGATAGATAGAAATAGACATACAGATACTGTATATAGATAGACAGACAGACATATATGAACACAATGATAGACAGACAGACAGGCAGACCGACCGACCGACTGACCGATAGATAGATAGACAGACAGACAGACAGACAGACAGATAGACAGACAGACAGACAGACAGATAGATAGACAGATAGATAGATAGATAGATAGATAGATAGGTAGACAGACAGACAGACAGACAGACAGATAGATAGATAGATAGACAGACAGACAGACAGACAGACAGACAGATAGACAGACAGACAGACAGACAGACAGACAGACAGACAGACAGACAGATATATAGACAGATAGCTACACAGAAAGAGAGACAGACAGAATATACTGTATACAGACTATAGACAATTTAAATACAAGCAATAGACAAGCAGTTATCAAACTGCTTGTGCAACATCCTGTACCAACAACAAGGTAAATTGTGCAAAAATGTATTTCAGTTCTCACTATCTGTTGGAGGGCTTTCCCTGTCTGAGACAAAGCAGCTCCCGTACCAGACAGCGTAGTGTCATCGCCAGTTGAGTGAAAAAGAAACAAACAGTAAAAAGAAATAACAACAGAAGCACCAGTTTTTAGAAACCCAGAGAGGCCGCTGCGTCCGTGCGCAGCGTGCACATTATAAGGCATTTATGAGAATGACAGACAGACAGACAGACAGACAGATAGACAGACAGACAGACAGACAGACAGACAGACAGACAGACAGACAGAGAGAGAGAAAGGCAGATGGACAGATAGACAGACAGAAAGGCAGACAGACAGATAGACAGACAGACCAGACAGAGACAGATAGACAGATATAGATAGATAGATAGATAGATAGATAGATAGATAGATAGATAGATAGATAGATAGATATACAGACAGACAGACAGAAAGGCAGACAGACAGATAGACAGACAGACCAGACAGAGACAGATAGACAGATATAGATAGATATACAGACAGACAGACAGATAGACAGATAGGTAGATACACAGTCAGACAGACAGATAGACAGACAGACAGACATATAGACAGACAGACCAGACAGAGACAGATAGACAGATATAGATAGATATACAGACAGACAGACAGACCAGACAGAGACAGATAGACAGATATAGATAGATATACAGACAGACAGACAGACAGATAAATAGATACGCTATCCACATTTTATAACTTTTAAGTCTGAATTTATCAACAATTGTCTCATTTGTGTCTGTTTATTTCTCCTGAATAGAAACATCAGAGTCAAAGTTGACAAGCTTTATTCAGCATTTATAAAACATGGTTACATCTGTGCTGAAATAACAGGGAAGAATTGTGACAGTAAAATCTGACCTCCACAACATATGTCCTGTGTGTGTGTATGTTTGTAGGGCAGTTTTTACGTGCCGTCGGAGAACCGTCTGCAGAGAGCGTACACGTGGCATTGTCGCATCTGTAAACTGCTGCTGGCTGCTCACAGAGGCCTGAGCTCATATTACACAGCTCTAATGAAGGAGATTCCTCAACTGCAACACATAGAAATGGGTATAATCACAATCTCTTCTGAGTTTTAATTCTCAATTCTCATGTTGATCGATATGGGTTTTTCAATGACCAGTGGTTGATTTAATGTCAGTACATATAATATTTAATACAATTTAAAGAAATAGTTCATCCAAAAATGAAAATCTGTCATTATTTACTCATACACATGTCATTCTAAAACCGTATGACTTTCTTTATTCGGTGGAAAAGAAAAGGAAACATTTTGTCTATTTGCCATTTATGAAAGTGAATTGTGACTCTGGGCTGTCAAAACCACAGTAAAAGTAGTCGATGCGACTCATGCACTATAAATCTCATTGGTTGGTCTTGTGACCAAACGTCATAAAATCATGATATAAGAACCAGTGAGGTTTATTGTTATTGATGTGTCACCATATTTGATTTTGGATTTTATTTGATAGTGAATAACAGCTTAAGTTTTGGTCTGTTCGTCATAGAATTTATTTTTTTATTTTTTTTTTTTTTTATGAGGTTTGACATTCCAGAGTCACTATTCACTTTCTTTTATTGGCTAAACGTGTGAAAAGTTTTTGTTTTTGTTGTTGTTGTTTTTATTTATTTATTTGTGTGTGTGTTCCATGGTATAAAGAAAGCCACTCGGGTGATGGCATAATTAATGATATAATTTAAAGACAGAATCAGTTATAATGTCTACACAATGTGATTTAAACACTTTTAAAACATTTCTGATGCATATATCATTTATTATGAGCATCTCAGATGTCCTCAGCTTTCTCACTTTTGTTGTCTTATTTATAGAAGACCTTCCCATTGAAGAAACATTAAACGAGCTCACCATTGAACTGCAGGTTTGGGAAACACTTTATTAACCAAATTACTGTGATTAAAAAGCATCGCACAAGTCAATAATTTCCAGTGATTAAGTAAGGCTATTTTCCCACTGTTTTAGTTGTCTCTTTCTAGTTGCAGAGTGGTCATGAGAAGGTAGCAGATCAGATCAGTAAACATCTGATGCAGTTGTGTGCTCAACTGTCTGCTGTTTGGACACAGTTTTTGGAAGCCATGGTTCCCAATCCACATATCCGCTCTTACCTGGCCCAGGAGCACCACACGCTCAGGGTGAGAGAGAGAGAGTGTGTGTGTGTGTGTGTGTGAGAGAGAGAGAGAGAGAGAGAGAGAGAGAGAGAGAGAGAGAGAGAGAGAGAGAGAGAGAGAGAGAGAGAGAGAGAGCGAGAGAGAGACGTTTTATGTATGACTGGTTATCTGCACTGACTTCCTGATTTGATTATATTCAGGAGCTGGATTAACAAAACATTCTTAAAGGAATGTTCTGGGTTTAATGCAAGTTAAGCTTAATCGACAGCATTTGTGGCATAATGTTGATTATCACAAAATTAATTTTGAATTGTCTCTCATTTATTAAAAAAATAAAATAAATAGCATTGTTACAGTTAGACACTTACAATGAAAGTGAATGGGGCTAGACATACACTGTTTCAAAAATGAAATGAAAATTCTCTCTCATTTACTCACCCTAATGCCATCCCAGATGTGTATGACTTTCTTTCTTCTGCAGAACACAGACAAAGCTATTTAGAAGAATATATTAGCTCTGTTGGTTCTTACAAGGCAAGTGAATGGGGTCCAAAATTTTCAAGCTCCAAAAAACACATAAAAGCAATCCATAAAAGTCCAGTGGTTTAATCCATGTCTTCTGAAGCGATCCAGTTGGTCTTTGGTGAGAACAGACCAAAACATAACTCCTTTTTCACTATAAATCTTGGCATCAGCAGTCTGCTTGGCGATCATGATTTCAAGCTCGATTACACTTCCTGCCACCATCTAGTGATCTGCGCATGCGTCAAGCACTAGGAAGTGTAATAGAGCTTGAAATCGTGATCATGTCTAGAGACTGCAATGGCAAGATGTACAGTGAAAAAGGAGTTATATTTTGGTCTGTTCTCACCCAAAATAGATTCGATTGCTTCAGAAAACATGAATTAAACCACTGGAGTCATGTGGATTACTTTTACGCTGTCTTTGTGTTTTTTGGAACTTCAAAGTTTTAGTCACCATTCACTTGCATTGTATGGACCTACAGAGCATTCCTTTAAGAATAAAATTCTTACAATTTTCTTCTTATTTTCTAACTTGAAAAAAAACACATTCTGTATCCCTAAAAAGACTTCTTAAGAATGTTCTTTTTTTCTTCTTAAACTGTCAACATTTATAGCTAGATACCTTCTTACGAACTTCTTATAATTTAGCCTAAGAACTTTCTTAAATTCTTTCTTAAGAAGATTTCCATGAATCTGGCCCGATTCTCAAGCTCTCAATTCGATTTCATACTGATTTTGATTTGCTATTGATTCATTTGGAAATATTGTGGCACTGTAACAATGTTAATTTTCGAAGGTTTACGTTAACGTTTTTAACCAATCCAAGTGGTGCCTGATTTTAACCTGATTTAATGTGCCAGCGATATACAGTGTGAATGATTAACCTACGGTAAAGTCTACACAGTGTGAAACAAGATAAGCAAGGATAATGTTAATCTAGGGTTAAAATTACCCTTGGTTATGAAAGTGTGACAAGCCCATTTTTGTTTTAGTGGAAAGACAATTAGACAAATTAAATGTCATAGCTCATTCAATTCTCCTAGCATCACACTGAAATTATTCTTAGATGGCCAGCAGTAAAATGTGGCTTTAGTTTAGCCTGACATTATTGTAGGATGTTTTCCAGAATAAACTGCCGTTCTCCTACACAGCCTGAATATACCAGCATCCCTCACACTTCTGTGTCCTCTGGGCTGATGTATTATATAAACCTCATACCTTATGATCTATACAGTAATTCCACCCACAGGACAGCTCTGCTTTTAATTATAGAACAGTGAGTTATGATAATGATGAATCAAGAGGAAGACATGAATCCAATTCTGTCCTTATTACTGGAGCAGTTTTATTTTCTCATAGTGAGGTTCTTTTGTGCAGTATTTCTGCTCGCTGTGGATAATGTGTGGGGAATTGTCTGTTGTTGTGTCAGTAAGCATTAAGATATGTTTTAAGGTGGCAGTTCACACAAAAATTATAATGTGGTATTTTTTGCTCAACCTCATGTTGTTTCAAACCTGTATGACTTTCTTTCTTTTGTGAAACACAAAATGAGATGTTAGTCATTATGTTTAGTCTCAGTCACCATTCACTTTATTTGCATCCCCCCCCCCCCATGCAATGAACGTGAATGGTGACAGCTAACATTCTGAATAACATCTCCCGTTGTGTTGCACAAAAGAAAGTCATACAGGTGATTTTTTTTTACAGGGATACAAATTTTTTTTTGTTTTTTTTTTTTTTGTTATTTGTTTACATGAAATATCCCTTTAAGGTCTGTTAATTTAATCAGTGAAGATCTACAGGCAGTGTTGTATAATTTGTCCTCATACTGAATGTGTGTATCATTGTGCAGGTCAGGAGATTTTCTGAAGCTTATTTCTTCACTGAACATTCCAAAGAGTCCTCACTCACATTTCAGGAGGAACTGTGAGTGTTTTATCACCCTCTTTATTTAAATAAGTAACATACTTACAATACATTTAGCCTCTGACTGTACATTTATGCCTCTAAGCAGTGAGAAATACTGTCTGAAACATGTCTCTTGACAGTATCAACAGACACACACAGGTAGCCGCAGAGATGCGGAACTCTGATTATCTGCTCCAAATGCCCCCACTTCCTGTGGAATGCTTGGACATCGATGGAGACTGGAGCAGCCTGCCAATCATCTTTGAGGATAGATACGTGGACACGCCCTGTTTAGGTAACAGCCAGTGTTTAAAAGAAAATGAATGAATGACGAATGAAAGAATGAATGAAATGAACAAATGAATAAACAAAATAATGAACATAAAATCTAGTTAATTAAAATAAAGAATGAACAAATTAATGAACAAACCAATGAATTAATGAAATAACCAAATAACAATGAATAAATTAGCAAACTAAAGGATGAACAAATAAATAAACAAATGAATGAACAAATTAAAGTATGAAAGAACAAATTAATGAACAAATAGAATGAACTACTCATGAATAAATAAGCACACTAAAGAATAAACAAATAAATTAAAATACAACTGAATGAATTAACAAATGAAAGAATGAGCATTTGAACAAACAAACTAATGAACGGAAGCATGAACTAACAATGAATAAAAAACGAAAGTAATTTAAAATTAAAAATAAATTATCGACCGAATGAATAAATGAACAAAAGAATGAACATACAAATAAATTAATTAACAAACCAAATAATCTATGTATGAATGAACAAAAGAATGAAAAAAATAATGAACTAACAATGAATAAATAAACAAACTAAACAAACAAACAAATGAATGAACGTACAAATCGATGAAGTAAACTAAAGAATGAGCATAAGAACAAGCAAACGGATGAATGGAAAAAATGAACTAACAATGAATAAATGAACAAACTAAAGAATTAACAAATAAATTAATGAACGAATAAATTAACAGACAAAAGTCTGAACATACAAACAAATTAATTAACAAACTAAAGAATGAGCATATGAACGAACAAATAAATCAATGAACAAAAATCTATTAATTAAACTTAAGAATGAACATATGAACGAACAAACGAATGAACGGAAAAATGAACAAACAATGAATAAATGAACTAACTAAAGAATTAACAAATAAATTAATGAACAAATAAATGAACGGACAAAAGTCTAAACATACAAATGAATGAATTAACAAATGAAAAATTGAGCATATGAATGAGCAAACAAATAAATGAACTAAATAATGAACAAATGAATGAATGAAAAAACAAAAGACTAAACAAACAAACAAACGAATTAACAAATGAAAGAATGAGCATATGAATGAACAAAAATAAATGAATGAACATGCATATCAATTAATTAAACTAAAGAATGAGCATATGAACAAACAAACAAATGAATGAACATAAAAAGTTATTCATTAAACTAACTTTGAACGGAAAAATGAACTAACTAAATAATTAACAAATAAATTAATGAACAAATAAATGAATGGACAAAAGTCTAAACATACAAACAAATGAATTAACAAATGAAAGAATGAGCATATGAGTGAACAAACAAATGATTGAACTAAATAATAGACAAATGAATGAATGAAAAAACAAAAGACTAAACAAAAAAACAAAAAAAATGAATTAACAAACGAAAGATTGAGCATATGAATGAACAAACAAATGAATGAACTAAATAATGAACAAATGAATGAATGGAAAAAGACTAAACAAGCAAACAAATGAATCAACAAACGTAAGAATGAGCATATGAATGAACATAAGAATTTACAGAAACATGAACTAACAATGAATAAATAAACAAACTAAAGAATTAACAAATAAATTAATGAATGAATAAATTAATGGAGAAAAGTGTAAACATACAAACAAATGAATTAACAAACTAAAGAATGAACATATGAACAAACAAACAAATGAATAAACAAAATAATGAACTAACAATGAATAAATGCACAAACTAAAGAATGAAAACAATGAATAAACAAATTTTTTTTTTACAATAAATGAATGAACAAACAAACAAATTATTGAATAATGCTACTATTAGTAAAAATGTATAAATTATACTGTTAAATAGAAATAAAACACACAACATAAGCCAATAAAACAAATAAGCACAGTAATTTCTCTTAAGAAATATAAATTTCTTGTGCAAGTCCCCATTATATGGAGTCGAATTATTATTATAATTCTTTAAATATACTATGTTTAATATATAAGTTCATCACCAAACAAACACAGTTGAACACTTTTCTCTTTCCCTGTTCTAGATTACACCATCCAAGTGCCAAACCAGATGGTCTCAAATTCTAATGCCTGTCCAGACCCAAATAGGATGGAAGACCAAACAAACCGAGAGGACCCCCACTGTAAAGATTGCACGGGTCTGCCCACATACAAGGCTCTGACTGTTCAAGAACAGGATTGCTCCACAGACTACAAAGAAACCAGAGCTCAAGCAGAGAGTTTGATTGGCTGTGTGGGCGAGACAGATATTGATAGAAGCAAACATATCTACGAGACCTTCACAACTAGCTCTGGTTCAAGATTTGAGTCGGTTGATGAAGAAACATGCCAGTATGAAACTGAGGAAGGAATTGACCAAATAGACTGTAGGTCTGTAGACAGCATTGATGCCATAAATATAGTTAATTTAATCCCAGGTAATGTAGAGAAAACTGGATGCCAAACAGAAGCAAGTGACTTTGCTGATCAGAGTGAGAAGAATTTTGTTCAATCTTATCATGCAAGTTTGAAACAAACTAAAATTACCCAAAGTAGCAGCAGAAAGACTTTGTTGCTTGTTCTGACAGAATCTGCAGAACTTCCTGATCTCAGCAGTATTGACAGCAACGACTCCCTGCCCACTCATAACCATGACAACCACCTAGAAACAACAGGCAATAACGGGAACCTTGGCAATGAGGAGCCAATCTCAATATTAGATGACAGAAACACTGAAGCACCAGCAAAGTATTTTGGGAGTGAGGAAACATCACCGGCTAGTCTACTGAACGTTCACTCTCCAGAAAACGACCCTCAAGCTACATGCCCTTCACTTAACACCCTACAACAGATCCGTCGCTTGTCAGAAACCCCACCCAGGGGTGTATTTTTGGGTGGGTCTAAGCTAATGAACCGCTCTTCATCTGTAATCTCAGACTCTGGCATTGAAAGTGAGCCGAGCTCCATGGCCTGGACTCTGGAGGGTCGAGGAGTCATCACAGTGGGTCGTGATGTCTTGCAAAACCTGGCCTGGCGTCGGGCGACATACCAGAGGTCTCTGGAGGGGCTACAAACGGAAAGTCACGGCAGCTTGCTAAGCACCACGCAAGCTTCTCTGACCTCCATAAGCTCTCTGCCGTACGAAGAGGAGGAGACACAACTCAACACTCTCACCAAATCCACCTCAGCGCCGCAGATCAGCAGCCCTGATGACACAGAGGATCGTGAAATACCCAATCAGGAGAAAAGTACTGTTTGTGAAGCCAGTCAGGAGAGGCAGAGAAACGAAGCAGCCAATGAGGCCAAGCAGAATCTACAAGGTGTTACAATGGAGGACAGAACTGAAACACCCAATCAGGAGAAGAAGAGCTTCAGTGTAGCCAATCAGATGAGGCAGGGTGATGAAGCAGCCAATGAGGTGAAACAGAATGTGCAAGCTGTTACTAGGGAGGACAAAAATGAAACAAATAATCAGGAGATAGACAGGGATGAGTTATCCAATCAGGAAAAGGCTGTCAAAGACAGTCTTGTGCCAGAAATGTTGCTATATCAGCAATTAGTGATGGATGATGTTGTAGAAAATGCCACAGTGGATGAACCGACTGATAATTCAGAAGAATATCAAAGTAATATATTGCTTGAAGAGTATTCTGGTCTTGCAGATGAAAACGCAGAGCTTTGTAGTTACGAAATTGAACTTTGTGAACACACTGGGGCACTAGAGTTGAAGACATATCAAAAGGACTCTGACAACATTAGTGTCCATCAAATTCATTTGAATGAGCTTGAGGAAGTAAGTATGGAGAACCTCCCTGATCCACCAATTAGTGACAAGAACAATCACGAAATTACGACCAATGAGAGAGAGAGACCTACTTATCTCATCGAACTTCCAACCAATGAGAGAGAGCAGCAGGCACTAGAGGGGCAGAGCAGAGCCAATAAGCTTCAGAGTTCGGGTCTGGCATTTGTGAATAAAAAGGTGGTCGAGGTTGTGAACCTGTCAGTGTCGTGCGCTCCAACCTGTCTGCCTTTTTCATCCGTACTCCATGATTCGCCTTCGGTCAGTGGAATCTCCACCCGTCAAGCCACCTCTCCCATTACACATCAACCTCTGGGCTCATTCGGAATCATTTCCTCTTCCCCTTCCTCTGGTGCTGACCAGGAAATCAATGAGAGGATGATCAAGTGAGGTTTTCATTGATTAAAGCGTGACATTTTTTTGTAAAATGCTTGTTTAGGGAGACATGTTTATATGTAAGACAAGTTTCTAATAAGAAACTAATAAGGTAAAATAAGTTTGCTCCATCTGTTCATTTAAATATCAAATTAAGATGTTCTGTGTTTAAAGCTCATATATACATTCATTTTTAACCAATATAAACTATCTAATAGGATTCAATTTCAGGAGAGATCCAAGCCATATCTAGGCTTATTTAAAATATCATAGAGACTTAGAGGTGTTTTTTTTTTTTTTGTTTTTTTTTTTAACTTACTGAGTAACCAACCAAAACACTCTCACGACGACCTAGAACACCCTACCAATCACATAGCAACATGCTAAAAAAACACAGAATACCCTAGTAACCACCAAACACCCTTGCTACCGCTCAAAACACTCAAGAAACCACAAAGTAACACATCAAATAAAATAAAAAAAATACTCTCAGAACATATTGGCAACAGCATAGCAACCCCCTGGTAAACACACAGAACACCCTAGCAATCATGTAGCAACATGCTAAAACACTCAGAATACCCTAGCAACCACTTAACAATGCCCTAGCTACCACTAAAAACAACCAAGCAACTACTAGAAACACACACAAACCACTCAGAACACTTTTGCAACCCGATAGCAACACCCTGGCAACAACAGAGAACACCTTAGCAATCACAAAGCAACACGCTAAAACCCTCAGAATACACTAGCAACCACCTAACAATGCTCTAGCTACCGCATAAAATACAAGCAACTACACAGCAACACACTGATTTTTTTTTTTACACCATTGCAACTGCATAGCAACTCCCTGGCAACCACACAAAACACCCTAACAATCATGCAAAATTCTTAAAGCAATCAGAATGCCCTAGCAACCACCCAGCAACACCCTAGCTACCACACAGAACACCCAAGCAACTACATAGCAACACACTCAATTCAATTAACAGAACACCTTACTAACACATAGCAATGCCCTGGCAACCACATAGAACAACCTCGCAATCGCATAGCATCATTCTAAAAAACACTCAAAATACCCTAGCAACCACCAAAAATGCCCTAGCCACCACCCAAAACACCCAAACAATTACATAGCAACACACTAAAAATATTACCACAACATCTTAGCAACTGCATAGCACTGTCAACCACACAGAACACCATAACAATCATACAACGTGCTAAAAGCACTCAGAATGCCCTAGCAACCGCCTTACAATGCCCTAGCTACCATGCAGAACACCAAAGCAACTACATAGAAACACACTAAATAAAATTACCCAAACACCTTAGCAACTGCATAGCAACACCCTGGCAACCACACAGAACATCATAACAATCATACAACGTGCTAAAAGCAGTCAGAATGCCCTAGCAACCACCTTGCAACGCCCTAGCTACCACACAGAACACCAAAGCAACTACATAGAAACACGCTAAATAAAATTACCAGAACACCTTAGCAACCACATAGCAACACCCTACCAACCGCATAGAAACACACTGACAACCACACATAACATCCTAATACTCATACAACGTGCTAAAAGCACTTAGAATACCCTAGTAACCACCTAACAATGCCATAGATACCACTCAAAACACCCAAGAAACTACAAGCAACACATACACACAAAACACCAGAAAACCTTAGCAACCACATAGCACCATCCTACCAACCAAATAGCAACGCACAAACAACCACACACAACACCCTAATACTCATACAACATGCTAAAAGCATTCAGAATTCCCTAGCAACCTCCTAACAATGCCCTAGCTACCACGCAGAACACCCAAGCAAGTGCATAGCAACACACTTAATAAAATTACCAGAACACCTTAGCAGCTGCATAGCAACACCCTGGCAACCACACAGAACACCCTAGCAATCACATAGCACTGTGCTTAAATACATTTAGAATACCCTAGCAACCACCTAACAATGCCATAGCTGCCACTCAAAACACGCAAGCAACTACAAGCAACACACAAAACACCAGAACACCTTAGTAACCACGTAGCAATACCCTGGCAACCACCAACAGGAACCTAGCACCGTGGAAGTGAATTTTGCATAGGCAAGGACCACTCACATTTTCTTTACAAAATGTAAAAATCTAGTTATTATAGCAATATATGAAGGAAATCATGACCACTAACTTTAAAATGAAGACTCCAGTCATATCAGTAACCTTATAAAAGCTGTTTTATTCTACATGGAGAGGGTCCACACATGGGGGCGGCCATGTTAGCATCACATGACCAGACGAATACTACTCAATCTCAGTAACCGTGTAAAATTATTGCAAAAATTTCACATTTCGACATAATATTTTTTCGCTTAACTATAGCGCATAAACTCTATGTTGATACTTCAAATGTCGCGAAAAACTGGTTTGGAAACTCTTTTTGTCGAGAAAATTGGCATTAACGCAAAAATATAGTGTCACATGACAGAGTTTACCCCAATTGTTAGCCTTTGTTAATCACACTTCCTGGAGTGCCAACACAAATATCTCGTATCATGCACATAGACAGGTGCACGGAGAACAAATTAACGGCTACTCTTTGTGATTAATTTAATCATGGTAGACATCCATTTATTTATTAAAGTTGCTTTTCCAGACCATTCAAAATAATAGACAGCAGTCACGGAATTAGGCCACAATACAAAAAACATATAATTTCTGTGCACAAAGATTTTTAAAATTAAAAATAAATACACAATACTAGGAGAAAAACATCAGTGTGCTTTTTTGGAACACTACCATGGCCCAATTCTATAAAATTATTGTTTAGTTTACTTTTCTGTATGAATTTAAATCAATTACCAAACGAAAAAAAGCATTAAATAAAAATAAAATAAAAAATTACCAAACTAAAAAAATATATATTTTTAGACCTATATATGCCTTTTCTTTACACAAACTTAAATTAGCTTTACCCTGTTCTGTAGACAAAAAAAAAAAAAAAGTCGGCAGAATGACGTTCTCAGAATGTTCTACATTTTTTTCAAGACTATAAACTATCGGAACTATTTGTCCAATGCTGAGTTCACTTTCAGAAAATGAGCTTTTGAACATTTTAAAATGCTTAAATATTTTAAATCTAACCCTCTTTACCTCGGATCGCATTTGCTGAGCTTCTTCAGAAAATGTAAATTGCATTATGACACTAAAATTAATTTTAGATGACAATCAAGTTCAGTTGGTCATTAAAAGTTGCTGGACAAATATGCGGGACATAATGCAGTTGTGATGGCAATGATTAGATGATTGTTCAAAATGGCCCATTGAATATCAGAAATGTATCATATATGTAAACCCTGATATTACACAGCATAATTTTTTCTCTAATAGCTGTGCACACAGCATATACACATCGATGGATGGTCTTTATACTAAGACTGAAAGTTTCCCCCACTACTTGGTGCAGGTTGCCAGCTTGAACAGGGCCATGACGATTCACTTTCGGGTCGGAACTGGTGGCAACCTGCTATAGACACAACATCAGGACCAATATTACAGTCCTATCAGAAGGGAAACTGCTCCCTTTTGATTACAGTTCCTCATCTTCTGATTGCTTAATTTGTGAAATTAAAATGACAATAATCTCAATACTCTCCCCATTTTACCAAAACTTCGGAGGAAAAGAATTAGGGACATCTGGGAGGCGAATTAACAATAAACGGCTTAAGGGCAGTTCCCCTTCTGTCACTCACTCGACGTTGTGTCGATGTAGTGACATTAGGGGTCGCACTTGAGAGCCCCGAACACCTCCGATTTTTGAGAAAAGGCCAATGAGAATTGGTGAGTGGAATTTGCATGCCACTCCCCCGGACATACGGGTATAAAAGGAGCTGGCTCGCAACCACTCATTCAGATTTTTTCTTCAGAGCCGAGCAGTTGTACTATCAGCGAGCTGAATACTACTGCTGTTCCATTCACCTCTTAAGAAGCGTATGCTGCTGGATATACGCCGCATTTCCAGCGGCTTTCTCTCCTTCGGCACGACGAGTGCAGATTTCGCCCCTAGGCACTTCGACAGCACTAAAAGTGTGTATATTCCTGCTAAAGAGTATATTTTCTCTATTAGAGCACACACATTGACGTTGAACGTCTTTTTAAAGATGCCTTTCTGTCTTTGTGTGATTCCTGGATGCGGTCGCTATCTCTCCGCTTCCGACAGTCACGGGCGCTGCCTCACATGTCTGGGCAGTGATCACACTGAGGCAGCGTTTGTGGATGGTTCATGTTGTCATTGCGAGAATATGACCATGGCAACGTCCTGCAAGCGTTCTCTGTCAGCGATACCTGCCTGGAGTTCGGTCCGGGTGACTCTCACGTAATCCTGCGACCCCGGCCGGGCTATGTGACCAAGGTTCCCACAACCCCCTTCAGGGATCAGGTGGTGCAAGCGCTGCCCCAGGAGGAGGCAGACCCAGCCCTGTCGTTGCTCTCTCCAGTGCGTACTTTGAGCATCTACTTGGATCGCATGCAGAGCTTTAGACACTCTGAGCAGCTCTTTGTCTGCTTTGGCGGACAGTGGTAAGGGAACGCTGTCTCCAAACAGAGGCTTTCCCACTGGATCATGGATGCCATCGCTATGGCATACCAGACCCAGGCCGTGCCCGCCCCTTCTGAAATAAGAGCACACTCCACAAGGAGTCTGGCATCCTCGTGGGCACTGGTCCATGGCACCACTCTAGCAGACATCTGCAGGGCAGCTGGCTGGGCGACACCCAATACCTTCGTGAGATTTTACAATCTCCGGGTTGAGCCAGTTTCGTCCTGTGTTCTGTCAGGTACGAACAGGTAAGTTCGGGAATACGCTCAGCTGGCCGGGTGTGTCACTTGCGTATAGTGCCTTTCCCTTCCAAAGAGGCAAAGATGTGCACTTCTTTTCCCAAGAGAGTTCACGAACCCGTGAACTCTGGATGTCCTTCCTCCCTTGCACTGTGGCTCGCGAATTCAATGGAGGAATTTACAGCTGGAACCAGTACGTGTGCTAATATGCCCTTACTGAGGTAGGTGCTCCACAGGTGCCGGTTACTCCGGTAACCCCCTGTGATGTATTTTCCGCAGTACGGTCTCCCTGTCGGCAGACCTGCGTCTCCCTTTGACAGAGCCCTCTCTGTTCCAATCGCCGTGTTTGAAGAGCTCCTCCCCTTTCAGGCAGGACCTACCACCACGCCTCTTCCATGTGCGGCTCTGAGCCCATATGACGTGCTTGCCACATGTTACCTCCCCTCAGGGCAAGATGTGGTCTCCGCGGGGTCTTTTCCCCCTGAAAAAATAGGATAGGAAAAGCACACCTTCCCCGGTGCATATATTGAGTGTTAAAATGGCCCCAGCCAAATAACTGAATACTCTGTGGAGAGAAAACATGGAGAGTAAAGGCCGCGGCTGGTGCGGCCTGCTTCCATACTAGATACGTCTCTTCCCCCCCCCAGGGATGTGGGGAACTATACAGTGTTTTTTGGGGCACCGGGGGAGGCTACGTGCAGACCGGTGCACCTGCTACTACGCACGCAGCAGCTTGCTTGCACCTGCACCGGCAGTCCATGTAACATGGTTCAGCTAGTTGTGGCGTTTCGTATAGGGACTCCTAGTGTCACTACATCGACACAACGTCGAGTGAGTGACAGAAGGGGAATATCTCAGTTACTGTCGTAACCTCCGTTCCCTGATGGAGGGAACGTGATGTTGTGTCGATGTAGTGTACCCTGTCTAGGCCCCTCAGCACAAAACCTGAATGAGTGGTTGCGAGCCAGCTCCTTTTATACCTGGATGTCCGGGGGAGTGGCATGCAAATTCCACTCGCCAATTCTCATTGGCCTTTTCTCAAAAATATGAGGTGTTCGGGGCTCGCAAGAGCGACCCCTAGTGTCACTACATTGACACAGCGTCTCATTCCCTCCATCAGGGAACGGAGGTTATGACAGTAACGAGACGATTTCTTTTGCGATAAACCAAAACGTATGCGACAAAGTGTTTTTTTAGGCATTACGTCATCTCGCACACCATTTTTATCGATAAAAGGCCATTTGAATGGAAACAGGCAGAAGACAGCAAACTTTGCAAAATTTGTTTTACGCATTTTCACTTTGCCGATAACAAAATAGCGCAAAAAGTGGCTGGAAACTAGGCTATTGACAAGTACTCATGGCTGACTGTCAATACTACATTTCTACAATGGCATCTGAAACTGAAAACTATTGATTTTAAATGATACTGCATCCAAGCCGCTTGATCATTGTGAGTCCAAGATGACACAAAAACAAAAGTTACTGAGTGCACCTTTAAGACCTGATTACTGGTTTCAATAAGCCTATATTACTCTAGAAATTAAAGATTTATATTTTGTTTTTGCATAATTGTATTGTTTAATTGTGCCATTTAGTGTAAGTAATTCATAATTAAAGTGTAATGTTGACTATATTATTTTAAGTCTTCTACTGTTGTCTTGTAGCTTCTATAAGGCAAAAGAAGCCCTGCTGAGAGAGCTAGTGTTTGGAGGATGTCTGTACAGTGATTTGCCTTACCTCGCCTCTGATTACCCATACTTCCCTCCTGAAGAAGACGATACTGAGTTTGAGGATGGAATACACCTTGTGGTGTGTGTACATGGACTAGACGGTAAAAGCTTTGTACAGTGTACACTTTGTGCTCTGTTTTTATTATCTACATAATATATTAAAGGACATTTATTAGTGTAAAAATTGTGTCCAGTTGGGTCCGAGCAGCTTCAACACATTTAAAACCATGTTAATACCCATTATTAGTAAGCTTCTTTATCGTGTTTTGTGGTTGCCAGGTAATAGTGCAGATCTGCGTTTGGTCAAGACCTTTATAGAGCTTGGGCTGCCAGGATCTAGACTGGACTTCCTCATGTCTGAACATAACCAGGTAGGAGCAACAGCCAATCAGCATACTGTGTCAACAACATTCAACCAATCAGAGCACTAAGTCCTTTATGACATCATCAGTGTCAGTGTGAAACGGTATGCATTATTCAACAATCAACATTTCAAACATTTCCACGACCTCTGACACTGTCCCCTGTCTTCTGTCTCCAGATGGACACATTTTCAGATTTTGACACCATGACGGACAGACTGTTGGATGAGATTATTCAACACATTCAGCTGTACAATCTCACTATCCACAGAATCAGGTTTAATATCACATTGCCTCATTTAACAGCTGTTAGTTCAACTCTCAGTTTCTAAAGATCTGTGAGGTCTTCTAAAACCTAGTGATTAAAATATACACAAGATGGTCCCCTTGTGGACGCCATGGGAAATTGCGATTTTAAAGCTGAAGTGTATTGTGGTCCATTGTAGAGACCACCAGCACTGCACACTTCTACTTGATCTTACCACAAGATGGCAGTAGACTAAAATAAATCTTGAGGCATTCTGAATCAATTATATCCTCACACTTAAATAATACTAAGGAAAATGTATTTATTTAATTTTTTTTCTAGTTTACTTAAAGCATTTTAATCTTAACTTTATAGCCACTGTATTGTTTTAATCGTACCTTATTGTTTTCTTTCTAAAATTGAGAGACCACAGTAGCTGGTTCTTCAGTGAAATATATTCCCTCTGAAAATCCCTGGAGTTATTCAGTCCAAATGTCATTTTAAAAACTAATGATAAGAAACTTCAGAGTGATCTAGAGAAACGTACTCAGAATGATTGAAAGACCAAATCATTTTAGTTGAAAAAGAGACCTACAGACTCCTTAAAATCTTACTCTAGATCGTTTAAACCATGAAACATCATGACATTTCTTCTGTTTTTCTGCAGTTTTATCGGTCATTCTTTGGGGAATATCATCATTCGCTCAGTGCTGACCAGACCCAGGTTTCGCTGTTATCTCTGTAAACTCCACACCTTCCTGTCTTTGTCTGGACCTCACCTGGGAACACTGTATAACAACAGCACGTTGGTCAGCACAGGTACAAACACACAAATGCAATCTGCTTTTCATATACAGATGTGTACAATCTATAAATGACTACTGCCCAGCTGTCTGGCTATTATTAAAGTAACACCTTATAATACTCATTACTTTGCAAAAAGTAATTTGATTACATAATGCATGTTATTTGTAACATGTTACACCCAATAAATATATTATATATATTTGTGTGTTCTTGTTCTTCAGGTCTGTGGCTTATGCAGAAACTAAAGAAGTCTGGATCTCTATTGCAGCTTACGTTCAGAGATCATACTGACCCACGACAGACCTTCCTCTACATGCTCAGCAAGAAGCCAGGTACAGAAACACGGAAAACACACAAAAAGCAACATTTCACACGTCTACCCTCTATGTGTCTAACTGAAACACACATTTGTACACATATACCCATGTTCTCTCTCTTTTTATTAATTTTTTTCTGTGTCCAGGTCTGCAATATTTTAAGAATGTGGTCTTGGTGGCCTCCCCGCAGGACCGATACGTGCCCTTCCACTCAGCCCGCATTGAGATGTGTCGGACCGCACTTAAAGACAGAACCACAGGTCAGACAGTTCACAGACTTCCTGTCTTGATACCTCTACATTTGTTTTCCTTTCTTTACCTGCCTGCCTCTCTCTCTTGCTACTATTTATATAAATTAATCACTAGTGTCATTAGAGTTAGTGATTTGAACAAACCCCTAACACTACAGAAAGTATTAAACTTCTGTGCATAACTTGTCCCACACTGTTTGTGCTATAGACATGAATAATACCTCAAATAGTGCAGCTTGTTCAGAAGAGGTGATCTGACATAATGTTTGCATGGTAGAGGATAGAACAGGTGAAAAAATCCCATAGACTTACATTGGAGGAGGGACCCAAGCCATATCTAGAGACCAGAATATCATAAAGATTTGAGGTTGGACTCTTATGACTTGACCAGTAAATATCCACCTAGCCACCAGTGTTGGGTGTAATCTTATAACAAAGTAATTTGTTTCAGTAATCTAATTAGTTTTAAGGCAAAAAGTAGTTTAACATACTACATTTCAAAATCTTGTACTCAGATTACTGTTATTGACTTTCAATTAACCTCGTGCGACCCCTGCGTCCACATGAGTGGACATTGTATTTTGGCTTCGCTATACGCAACACATAATTTAAATTAATTTAAACTGACTGAATACTGTTCACAAGACTCTAGACTGTCATTTAAGGGTTAAAGTTCTGGCGTACCGAGTCACGTGACACAACAAGATGTTGTCAATTTTCGTTAAGCACTGCTACAGGCGCAGAGCCAACAAAAGTGCCTGTGGTAAGAAACCTCTTTAAGTGTTTTCATTGAAATCTATTTGGGTGTAAAGAGTAGCATCTCTAGTTTTGTTTGATATGCCACTTTAAAAAATTCATTCATTTTTTGTGCGTCAGAGAGCTGATAAACATGATGTCCACATACGTGGATTTTGGGACATTATTCTCTCAAAAGTTTAAAAAAAACATTAACATCAACATTAACACATCTGTGGGTCATTTCGCTACATTTTAATATAAATGTTGTTATATTTAATTTTTTTATCACTGTGCAGTACGGTTCTAGTAGTAAATGCATTCCTATATACAGTATTTACTGTGCGTTTTCACAATGAGAATCAATGGGTTCATCCAAAACCTGAAACATTTTGTTTTCAGAGGCTTTATATGGAATTAGGATGAAAATAAGGTGCATTTCAAACTGACCTGTGCAGACAGACAGCACACTGGAAGTTGTCATTCAATAAATAGGGAGCAAGGGAGCATCCTATAGATGTCTCTGCAGCTAAGTGCATTCACTCCTAAAATCCAGTCAAAAGTTCAGTTTCAGGCTGCAGATGATGTTTGGAGCTACTCAACATGTTTGGCAGACATGGGACAATGGTAATCATTTCATAGATTCAGAATTTTAATATATAATTTTATTTTATCATGGTTGGCAGTGATTGGATGATGCTGGCCATTGAATCAGAATTAATTATGCACATTTCTGATGTAATGTATGTAATGTCTCAAAAACATGAATAACCAACACTCCTGAAAACATAATAAACAACTAAAATAAAAAAATGGATGAAATTTTTTTTTGACTTTCTATTGCTTGGTATTATCAAAATTTCACAACTTAGTCCTGATGTCCACATATGTGGACATCAATTTTTAGGAAAACTTTTTTCGTCAGATTGCATTTCGGTGACAGCTTAAGGCTGTGCGACAATAAACAGGAAGGAAGAAATACAGACTTTATTTTGATTTCGTTAAACAGAAAATCAAAACATTTCAGTGAAAATTGTTTTAGAAAGTAACTTAAAGTAATGAGTACTGGGATGAAGTAATCAGTAAAGTAATCTGAATACAATTTGAGACAGAATAATTTGTAGTGATTTAGCCTACTTTTTTTGAGTAACTTGCCCAATACTGCTACAGTAACAATGCCCAAACAACCAACCTGAATACCCTAGCAAACGTGCTAAACAAATCTGAATCACCTTAGCAACCACATAGAAACCACTCGCAACACCCTAGCATTGCGGCAGAGACTTTTGCATAGCCAGGCACCGCTCTTTGCTGCTAGAATGATACATGTTTACATTTAAAATTCAAATGAAATGAGATTTGTGAGATTCTATGCTCAAATCCCATTACCAACAAAAAGGAAAGACTAAAAAGGAAACAATGATAGCAAGCATGAAAGTTAAAAAGAGTTCTCCATTTTCATCTTTGAGGGTGGTGTGTGGTTCTTTGACAGATGTTTTTCTCTTGGTTTGAAAGACAGATGAGGGAATTCAGCCACTCTGTGAGTGTGTTAGTGTGACAGACAGAGCTAAGGATATACACTTTGAGCTGTCACGTCTTCTACACACACAAAGAATATAATCATAGAATAATGAAGGATGTCTAGAAATGGAGACTTTGTGTTTTATGTCTTTACAGCAGAGAATGTTTAACAGACCATCTATGTCTATACCTAGCTAGTCTCAGCCTCAGATGGCACACCAAGAGACCATCTGATGGATATTGCATACAAAAATAGCAAGAGCTTTCCCAAAAAAAAAACAAGCTAAAATCTGATTGGCTGGCTTTATGCTGGCTTTATTTCAAGGAGTCAGGGCGCAATGATTTTTATCAGTCCACCAGAAAACAAAGTTGGGTTTAAGGTACCAGTCTGGTACAATGAGCGCTTTAAATAAAAAAATGTTTTTTAAAGATAATCAGAGTTATTTTTGAAACAACTGTGTAGTCTGTAAACAATATATTATGTTTAGGTCATGAACTGTTTTTGAACTAATCTTTTAAGTGAACAGTTCATATTTGTGTCATATTATTAAATGCACACACCAACCACTTTATTAGGAACACCTGTGCAATGCAATGCATAAAATCATCCAGATATGTGTCAGGGCCTTCAGTTAATGTTCGCATCAGCCATCAGAATGGGGAAATATTTGAACTTTCTGATCAACAAGCCGTTTTTGTCTGCAGAACTGCTGCTCACTGGATGTTTTTTGTTTTTGGCACCATTCTGAGTAAACTCTAGAGACTGTTGTCCGTGAAAATCCCAGGAGATCAGCAGTTACTGAAATACTCAAACCAGCCCATCTGGCACCAACAATCATGCCACGGTCAAAATCACTGAGATCACATTTTTCCCCATTCTGATGGTTGATGTGAACATATACTGAAGTTCCTGACCCATATCTGCATTATTTTATACACTACACTGCTGCCACATGATTTGCTGATTAGATAATGGCATGAATATGTAGGTGTACAGGTGTACCTAAAAAATGGTCAGTGAGTGTATATTACGTCTATTTTAAATTAAATTTGATTTTCGAAATCGAGCAAATTGTCAGTCAGACGGTCTCTTCCTCTCCAAGTGGGCGGTTTTTGGAGAGAATAGGCTGCAAAGTAGACCAGACTTTATGCTGATAGTCAGAACTGCTCAACAAAGCCAAAACACAGTAACTACGCAAACACTCAAATTGAGTAAATGGCTTAAAACTTTTTGATTGTCCAGCCAAAGATGTAAAGATTATAAAATAATCTCACTCTGTTTTCTCTGAACCTGAGCATAGATGAGCCAAACCCGTCTGTCACAGGACAGATCATAGGCTGAGAGACCTGATTTTGGTTGTGACTATGTGTAATGTGTAGTTACTACATCTTGCCTTTGCAGGGCCGAAACTTCTGCCTAATGTGTTTTTTTTTTTTTTTTACCAGTGTAAATGTCTATATATATATATATATATATATATATATATATATATATATATATATATATATATATATATATATATTCTCTCCATGTACTTGTATTTAATCTGTCTATATACTCGCTCTCTAACAGGTCCAGTATACACAGAGATGATCAATAACTTACTCCAGCCTTTGCTGAGCGCTCCAAACTGCCGTTTGATCAGACAGAATGTGTTCCACGCATTACCCAACACGGCAAACACGCTCATCGGACGCGCGGCTCACATTGCAGTGCTCGACTCTGAACTCTTCCTGGAGAAGTTCCTTCTAGTGGCCGGGCTCAACTACTTCAAATAGCCAATGAAACCACACATTAGAGACGACCTCATGTTTTGAGTTCTGTGGGAGAGCCAATTAGATTACACTTCAAAGGCAGAATCAGCCAATCAGATCTCATTTCAGAGATGGTAATCAGCTCTGGAATTTTCCAAAAAGTTCAGTCAGTGGACGTGCCAAAACAAATTGAAGATTCAGAATGTGGATCTGAATACTGTAAAAATTTGTACAGAAAGGATATTGTATAGTAAGCAAATAGAGAAAACGAACAATTGAAGGCCTACACACGCCTTAAAGGAGCTTTATAATTTAGTAACTTGATGTCAAATAATCATAACTGGAGAGTTAATTGTCAGATGAATGTAATTTGAATATCATATAAATGTAAATTTTGTGTGTAGCTGGTATCGTAACGAGAACTTTGGTTCTCCTTTCCCTCCAGTCGCCTGAACGTGTATTTGCAACAGCATTCGTAACTTGAAGAGGTCGATACCGCTGGACTCTAATACTTGAATAGTAAATTCACTCGTTTCAAGTTTTGCGTTATGAAAACGTACAAATATTTTTATGTTTTCAAAATTATTTCTTTTTACCAAGTCATTATTTTATAGTTTGTGTATTTTGACAGCGTTTAGTGAAAATCTCACTGTGAAAAAGACAAATCCATTGTGTTTTATGTATTGTGATACATTCTGTATGCCTCCCTTGTAACCATATTCATTAGGACTTGATCTGAATGTGTTAACCATTTGCAGCCTTAATTATAACAAGGTATGTCAATGATTTCATGAATTTTGATTCATTTTCAAGTTATGTTTAAAATAGTGTTTGTGTACCCCAACAAAATGTCGAAAAAATACTTTGTTTTAATGATTTTGTTGTTGTTTTCATTCTTTGTATTGGCGTCCATGTCTATTATTTGCTAAATCATTTTAAGGAATATTCTGGGTTTAATACAACTTAAGCTCAATCGACAGCATTTGTGGCATAATGTTGATTACTACAAAATTAATTTCGATTTATCCCTTCTTTAAAAAAGGTTTACAGTGAGGCACTTACATTGGAAGTGAATGGGGCCAATCCGTAAACATTCATATACGGTTTCAAAAGAATAGCCACAAGATGTAAAAAAAATATGCATGTTAACATGATTTTAGTGTGATAAAATTGCTTATCCTTTTCTGTGTAAAGTTATATCCAATTTTACAACTTTTCCATGACGATGTAAGACTGTTAACCCTACAACAACCATAAAAATGACGATTTAAACTACTTTACAGCTCAAATAACACACGTTTTAACAGAAGAATAAATGTAAGTGCTTTTATAAAATTATAAGCATCACATTTCTGCCTTTCAATCCTCCAAAAATTGGCCCCATTCACTTCCATTGTAAGTGCCTCACTGTAACCTCAACTTTTAAATAATTTTTATTTAAGAGCCAAAATAATTTTTCTGGTAATCAACACCACACCACAAATGCTGTTGATTGAGCTTAACTTTAATTGAATGTGAAATATTCCTTTAGTGAGCGCGTTTACATGCTCCTTCTAACACCGATTATTCTTAATAAACCGACAACATTTAAGGTCATGTAAAGGCCTTAAATGGGTTTCCTTTATTAGGGTGAGGTCTTGAATGGTTTAAGCAAAAAAACTATCGACAAACGTTCATTTTTGTCCAATACCCTGAATTCGCGTTGCATGTAAACACTTTTACCAGCATTTTTTTTTCCGGCTTATCCAGTGTGCGCAAGTGTTGTGCACTTGACTGTTTACGGTTTGATGTCAAAAGCAGAGAATTACCCGATGATTTCAAACCTCATGTAAACGTTTTTTTTTTTTTTTTTTTTTTTTAATAAGCTGCTTTTTGATAATTATCAGCATATTGGTGTGCGTGTGCATGAAAACGTGCTCATTGTGTTTAAAGCCATAACATTAATTTATGTACAATTGGGCAGGGCCAAGTGAATAAAAAAAAGGGGTGGGGTCTTTCCAACACCCCCACCAGAATATTTACAGTATTTCCATATTTCTTGCTTTTCTGATACTCTTTAGAATAATACTGTAGGACTTTAATGTTTTGATTACTTTTTTAATTTACACATTTATTGTAATAGCCTGAGAATCAGCCATTGAAAAACCCTTATCAGTTGAGCACTAATCTGAATATTGGGAGAAATGTCCCCCGCTCAATGTCAGTAGTGGTGCTTCTTTTTTAGTCTGTGAAAAACATTTTTCAGCCTGTTTGTGTGCATTATGTTTGTGTGTGTTGTTTGGTTGTCAACAAAACTGTTTACATTTCAATGTCATGGTGTTAGCACTGGTTCAGTGTAATGGTAGCCAGCTGGAATGTAGCTGTGCAGTGTGTAAACCTCACTTCCCTGGCCTCATGAGGTGCACTAGCGACTGACACTAGGGGCTGTAGCCTTTAGTCTCCTCACTAGCACGCCCACCTTCCATGCCGGCGACGCTGGATCAAATCCCGCTCTAAGCATGTCGAGCAGAGCCGGTTACAGTGGTGCCATGACCTGGATGGGAGTGAGGTTTAGGGGGATGAGTGTAACGGTAGGCAGCTGGTAGGTAGCTGTGCAGTGTGTAAACCTTACTCCCCTGGCCTCAAGAGGCGCACTAGCGTGTGACACTGGGGCTGTAGCCTTTAGCCTCCTCATTAGCGTGCTCGTCTCCCATGCCAGAGATGCCGGTTCGGCTCCGAGCAGGACCGGTTACAGTGGTGCCATGACCCAGATGGCAGTGAGGTTTAGGGGGATGAGTGTAATGGTAGCCAGCTGGTAGGTAGTTTTGAAAGTGTATTCCATGACTAGTCAAGGAGAGCAACTAGTACATTATCAACAGCTCTTTTATTGTATTGTATTACACTGGAATGAAAGCGAAATTAGACTTAAATGGGACATATTCTACATTTGTGTAGCACAGCCCATTAGGGACTGATTTTAGGCTGGGAGGAGGGAAGGAAGTCAGGAGTTTGTAACATAAATATAAGCAAATAATAAGATAATTTTCATTTTGGGGTAAGCTGCCCTCTGAAGTTTTTTCCAAATAGGTTGTTGTTTGGTTGTCTGCTCCTCAAGGGTAACACTCAAATATTTTACTCAAGCCATACCTCAGGTTTTCCCCTCATTCAGCATCTTTAGCTCTAGTTTCTTTGAGGTCTGGGTCTCATTCAGCTGTGGTCAGCACCGTGCGATGGGGTTTATATCAGAGCAGTCGTGTCAGCAGAGTTAGAAGATGTCCTTTCTGTCCACACTGAGCTTTTATATGTGCTGACTGGTGCTTGATTAGTCTGTAAATACGCTGTCACTATGACAGACACAAATGTAATCCTGCCTCTTGAGAACACAGAGGTCACATGACTGTGTCACGTGACTCCAATGCAGCGTTACAGCTAAAAGGGGCCCATGGCATAATGGCCCATAACCCATCATGCTCTTCTGCACTGGGCCTCATTGTGTGTTTGTTTGTTTGCTTGCTAATGTGAGCTGATGGCTGTGTTTGTTAAGCATATTAATTGCGGAAATAAAGCACCGATTTACACTGCAAACACAGACCAAGGGCAAAAGCAAGTGCTTGTGTGTGCGCAAGTGTGAAGTATAGGGTGTTAAAAAATCACCTTATTTTTCTGGAAATGTATGAACAGATGCTTGATTCAAAAGGTTTTATTTATACACATGAAATGTTAAATTAAGAAAATAATTTCTTTGCCCCTTTAAGCAGTTAAACCTTCAATAATCCTTAAAACAAAGAGAGAGTTACACTTTATAAGACTACATGAAATTGTTTGACGAACACAATGTTCTTTCCTTTGTTGATGTATTTCTGAAACAGGGAGGTAGGACATACATTTCATATATATATATATATATATATATATATATATATATATATATAAGAGAGAGAGAGAGAGAGAGAGAGATAGAGAGAGAAAGAGTTGGCAGTACTTTACAATATGATTATATTAGTAGACTGAATTTAATAAGTTAACTAACAACTAACAATGAACTAACAGTGAACAATACTTTAACAGCACGTGTTAATCTTGGTTAATGTTAATTTCAGTAATATACTATAAAGCATTTAAAGATTTTTAATTAGCATTTGGTTGAAATGTATGTACAGTATATGTGGATGAATGTTTTACTTTATATTATTGCTTTACTTTTAATTTAATATGTTTTTTACTATTTAGTTTTGTCATTTCTAATTTTTTAATAATTATTTATTGTAATGCTGTCACTTTCTTTGACTTGCAATTTCTGATTTGTGAAGCACTTTTAGCTTCACTTGATTATTATTATTACTAATACATTGTTAAAATTAAAAGTTGTATACTTTATGCATTATGAACTAACATGAATAATAACAACCAAATGTATTTTCATCAATTAGCATAAACCAAGATTAATAAAAGTTGCAAAACAATATTGTTCATTGTTAGTTGGCGATACCAAATGTATTAACCTTATTGTAAAGTGTTACCAAAGTGTTTGTTTTCATAATTACTTTTAACATTCAACAATTCTCGGATAAAAATCAAGTTTTGTTTTGCTTTTTGGTTTCTCCTTGTTGAATATCCTGGTTCAGTATGTCACATTATGGAAGTAAAATGGGTTGCGAACACAATTTCATGTGAACTGTAACAATCCTTCAATTTGAAGCATAACACCATTCTGTGTTTTTCATTCTATAATCAGTATAACTGATCTACATATCACTTCCATTAAAATCCACAACAACATGTTTTATGTGTTTAAGTGTGTGTGCTTGTCTATAAAGAGGCAGCTTGTGTCTGTTAATGTTGAGAATGTTCTTTTCCTGGGTTCGGATAACCGGTTCTTAATTTATTTCCAGCATACATGTGTTTTTCCATAAACATTTGTTCACTGTGAGACTAATGTCTTTAGTTGATTTGTTTACTTTTTCGATATGTATTCTTCACATCTGTGCCAATGACATTGTGACATTTTCTATGTTTGCTTTAAATATGTGTCCCTTGTAGTAGCTTATGCCCAAGTATACAGTATAAATAATTATATATTCTGTGTACATTAAGAAAAATGACATTACAATAAATAGTATTCTTCTTGTAAGATGACGTTGTTTGTTTGCTTATTGTTCATACTGAAATTGTGTCTTAGGCGAACAAATTGCAAGTGTGGTCTCATTGTGCGTAACTTGCGTTCTTGCATTGTTGTGGTGGTAACAGACCTCAGTACTCAAGGTGTAGGTAGAGTTACATTCAAAAGTCCATTAAAGTGCCATTAATCCAGATATCTCGACTCTAACAAACTTGTTTTACAGATAGGTAAATGAACTATTTTACTTGATCGACAAATTGCTATGAATCTTTAATAAATGTAATTGTTTTTTGAATATGGGTGTCTATTATCATAGTGCTATTGCTGCCATTTTTTTAAAGAAATAAGGGGCCGTTCACACCAAATGTGCTTGTGTGAGCGTCTGCACTGTTTTTCAATTGTTTTTCTATGCAAACATGCACTAGCCGGACGTCTTTGACCGTTGTGCCATGTCTTGCTGTTTTTTCTCACAGAGACTCGCACAGGAGTGCCAAGTTTTATGCTAAACGTGTTTTATCATCCGTCTGAACTATTTTTCTATATGAACATGCACTAGATAGACATCTTTGACAGTTGTGCCGCATCTCGCCATTTTTTCAGCTTATCGTGCAGGGACGCTGCGGTTTTTTTAGACATCGTTTTACACGGTACATGTTTTTTTAGTCTGTCTGCACATTTTTTTTTCTGTGTAAATATACGCTAGCCAGACATCTTTGACCGTTGTGTCACGTCTCTCTGTATTTTCAGAGTCTCGCACAGGAGTGGCAAGTTTTTTAAATGCCGTTTTATGCTGAATGCGTTTTATCATCCGTCTGAGCTCGTTTTCTATATAAACATGCACTAGATAGATGTCTTGTGACAGTTGTGCCACATCTTGCTGTTTTTTCAGCTTCTCATGCAGGGATGCTGCCTTTTTTAGACAGTGCTTTACACTGTACACATTTCTGTAGTCCATCTGCGCTGTTTTTCAATTGTTTTTGTATGTAAACATACGCTACGTCTTTTACCGTTGCGCCACGTCTCACTGCATTTTCAGAGTCTTGCACAGGAGTGCCAAGTTTTTAGATGTCGTGTTACGCTGAGCGCATTTTATCATCCGTCTGAGCTGTTTTTCTTTATAAACATGCACTAGATAGACTCTTTTGAAAGTTGTGTCGTATCTCACTGGTTTTTGAGCTTCTCGTGCAAGGACGCTGCCTTTTTTAGATAGCGCTTTACACTGTACATGTTTTTGTAGTCTATCTGTGCTGTTTTCAATTGTTTTTTTCTATGTAAACACACGCTAGATAGAAGTGTTTGACTGTTGCGCCACGACTCACTGTTTTTTCAGAGACTCACGCAGGAGCGCCTCAATTTTCAGACGGCATGCCACACTGAATACGTTTTTCAGTCCATTTGCACTGATTATGTTGGCTTGACAATATAATAAATTGTAACTCCACCTACAGCTTTCAAGCTACATCCACCAAACTTGGTACAGACCTTCAGAAGATTTAAATGATGTAACATTCATTTCATACTGGTACAAATCCAAAAGGATTCAAGGTATTAATGAGACACAAACCCAAAGGCCCTCGACTCAAAACAATGTAAATCCTCTTAAAGCTCTTGTGTGCTGACAAACAGCTATTCTCACACAGCTGTAAAGATACTGAAGCCATCAAACCAATCAAAGCCTGCCAAAACATGACTTCCCAGGCTAAGGAATGCCCTCAGGATATATATCACGTCCTAGCAAACATTTAGAAGACTGATTTTTCTTTTCCGTCTGCCTGTTTGTCTTTTAACCCAAATATTTCAGCGAGGAGACTAGTGGGAAATTCAGCTTAGAATCAAATCAATAAAACGCCGTCATCCCATGATAGACAACACACTGGGCCTGGCAGACAGATGGTAGCTATTGAGATACACGCTGATACAATAAAGCTTTTCATTCATCACTTATCAATTGAGAAAAGCACGAAATTACATAAAACAAAGACAGAGATTCCTATTTACCATCGCGTTTGATGCGGTTCATGCAGATTTAGAAAACAGCGGGCCACAAGTCCTCCAAGGCCAATGCAATTTTGCTTATTTTACTCGGTTTTCCGTGCAGCCTGTGGGCGGAAATGATTTTTTTGTCGTTAAATCTATTACACGTCCTGATTGAAAGATTGTTCATTTGTTTGAGTTGCGGTGCGACAAACATCTGGTCATTATTAATCCCTCGGTGATGTTTTTCGAGGAGGCCGTTGTCAATAAACGATATCTCCTGCAGGATTAATGACCTATAAATCTAACTTTGTGGACAGTACAGGGGTCTCAAAAGGGCTCATTACAACATACTTCACCAATGAGAGAAAAGCAGCCAGAACAAATAGGACAAGGAACTTTCACAGAGAATAGAAATCTTACAATATGTTTTTATGCAAAAAAGTGAGCCGTAGTCTGTTAGTATCACAAGTTATCTTGACATATCCTGTGTATTAACAGCTGAAGTTCCCAGAAAACCCAGAGGAAGTGTTACAGACGCAAATCTAACAAGACGAATATGATTCAGTTTTGTTTTTGTTTTGAAATGTTTTATTTGCATTAAGTTTGAATGTATTTTTTGGTATTTTGGTATTTTTAATGGCACATAAAAAGTTTTTATTTTATTAGTTGTTTTTTCTCTCTTTTTCTCTCTGTTTTTGTAAATGAAAAATGAAAAATTCAATAGCAACAACAACTAAATCAACAACACCAAAATCAATAACACAGAGGGAGGATGCCGGGATTTAAGTTACACTTTTATTAGGGCTGTTTTACACGAGCTTTGGCTGCATCCGAAAACGTAGGCAGCTGCCTTATCAGTTAATGGTTTAAACGACAGCGTTTTTGGATGAATGGAACTCTAAAGGAAACTGGTCTCTGAACAGTTTAATTAGCACCTTATTTCATCCTATCTCAGCCCCCGAAGGCAGCATTTTCCCATTTTCGGATGCATTATGTGTCTTAAGGTTACAGTTTAAACTGGGCGGGAGGGCTGTGCGTGCTGCAGCCGTAGTGGCAGTTGAGCGGTCAGACTACCACGCAGCACGCACTCAATTAAGTGGACAACATGTTGAAAGCATTATAAACCTATTTATCAACAAAATCTTTTACAATAAATGCTTTTATGACTCAACATAAATTACTGTACTGAAATACTCATTGACTTAAAAAATATGTCCTGATGCAAGTTACCGCACAGTGAGAGGCACGCAATACGTCCCTCATGTAAACTAGATTTCATGACGGTTTTGTGTATAATAGTTCAGTTACCCACTCTCGATAAACATCTGATTATTTATATCCGTCATCCCAAGAAAAATTAAATGTAGTAATCCAGAAATCACTTTATTTTCTGTATAGTCACACAGTACACACAGTACAGATGCGATGAAAAAAAGTGATCAAAGTGTGTCTCTTGATGAACACACACACACACACACACACACACGAACCTGGTTATCCTCTTTGTATACTTTGTTGATTTTATGTTAGTTCTGTTAAGGGAATTTTAAAATTAGCGCAATCCTCTGAGTAGCAGGCTAGCGGCTAGTTGTTTACAAATGGCAGCTGTGGGCTCCTCTTCTTTCTCAATGCTTTGTGCATCATAGGTTTTTGACCAATCCCAGACTGCAGCACCTCCCACAATCTCCAACAGTCCCTATACACCCCCAAAGTACCTACTCCAGAGTAGGAGCTATAAATCCCCCCAAAACAACTCGAAAGCAACAAAAAGTACTAGTCTGGGGGTAAGTACTGCCAGTGGGAAATGGCCAATACTCAAAATAATATAATCATAATTTATTATTGTCAAATGTACAGCAACAATGAAATATGCTATATTGTTGCTACAATTAAATTGTAACTACCATCACATCAAATTCATTGTATGAATGTAAAGATCATTCATAATCATAAGTTCACCAAAAAAAAAAAAAGGAAAATTCTGTCATTAACTCACCCTTAATGTCGCTTTTTCCTCTTCCGTGAAACACAAATAATACATTTTCAGAAATCTTCACACTGCTTTTTGCCATATAATGAAAGTGAATAGTGCCTCAAGACTGTCATGATCCAAGAAGGATAAAAAACACCGTAAAAACTCATCAAATATAAATCTATATGATTTGTGCACTATGGAAGGAAGAAAGTCATATTTGTTTGGTGCGACGAGTAAATCATGACTGAATGTTCATTTTTAGGTGAACTATCTCTTTAAAAGTAAGCCACTATCATAACTCTGAAAGATTAAATACATGTCAAATAGCAAAAGCCTAACAATATTTCATTCTGTTTTGTTTCATTTAGTTCAAAAATGTCACATTGTCAAGTGTGAATGGGCGCCAGTTCTAATGACTCTCAGATCTTGACAGTAAAGTATCTGCTTTGTGCATATATTTTTGAACTATTCTCTTCTCTGACATGTTCTACAAGCAAACAGATGAAAGCCTGCAGGTATGAAATGTCTTAATACAAACTACATTTTGTTCCTCGACATTCCTTAACAGAAAACAAAGCTACTGTTCAATCTGCGTTCGCACAAAGGTTGACACTCCAAACACCTACAAGCGTCTGAGACAGAAGTTTGACAAGAAACTAAAGCCAGAAGAGAAATCAAGTGTCTATCATTGCATTCTGACTCTGCATAATAGTTGCATTGCATTCTGCCATCTGAGTTCTCTATAGCTTTTAAGAGGCTGGCTCTTCTTAGATGAAGAGACAAGCACAGATGTACACTTATCAACTATGAATGTGGCCATCTGTGCTTTGCAGATGAGCTGGTCTTACAGGCATGATTAAAATGTTAAAAATATATTGTTAAAATTAAAATACAAAGCATTACACTAGTTTTATTCCACAACCTAGTGATCTGCCTCACTGTTTACTGTCTTGATAGACAGCTACTAACTAATCGTATGTGTGGTTTGGACATGATGCGTATTTATTTATTTTCCTCAACAAACTACTTTGTAAACGCTTCCACACGTAGCATAAATGCAGGCTTTGCTTACTTAGGGTGCTGTAGTTCGTTCAGCAGAAAAAAAAGAATTATGAATTTGGTTTAAGAAGGCAGCATAAGATTGTTTCTTCATTTTAGAAAAGCCTTTGAGTCAGGAGCGCACCTGTGATGCCTTAAATTACTGTCGGCAGGTAGGCAGCTCACAAGTTTCTGGAGCAGAGTTAACTCTATATTAACTCTCTTTCCCTCTGTGTCTCATCTCAGACAGATAACTGTTCTTTGTGTTTACAGGAAGTTGAGTCATCTACCTCATTACCTGGAGAAAGCTGTTAAATGCTCCATTAGCCAACGTGATAGCTGCTTTCTCGCAGGAAGAGAGAAGTAGGCAGACGTTACTGGAGATTTGCGGTTTGCATTTCACTGAAATGATATCACAGCTTACACCTCACATGATTTATACTACAGGAATGTTCCAGGTTCAATACAACTTGAGCTCTATCAACAGCATCAGCATCGACTTGTCCTGCAGTTTGTAAAAACAAGCAAAAATCACATGTTCTTTAATGCACTTATAGTGTAAATGTATTGGGCAGCATTGCACCATGATAAACATTAAAATACACACTCTTCTGAAAGTATAGTAACAAGACTTAAACATTATACGTGTTAATATGAGACTAACAGTGTTGGGAAAGATACTCAAAAAAAAAAAGTAGCTAGCTAAGCTACCAACTACTCAACAGAAAAATTAGTTTAACCAAGCTGAAAGCTCCACTTCAAAGAAAGTAGCAAGTTACACTACAAACAACATGCCAAAAGTAGTTTGCTACATTTGAGCTACTTTTTTATTTTTTATTTTTTTTTTTTTAACCAGATGCACATACACTCTAAACCCTAAAGTTGTCATTATTGGAAATATCAAGTTGTCTTAATTAAGTATTACTTGAAATGTCAAGTTTTGGGCTCATAACTAAAATTTTTAATTTTATTTAACTTATTTATCTTCAAAATACATAGACTTAAAATTTTAAACTATTGAGTACAAAATGTAGGCTATAGTGAATACCCTCAATGCCTTACGCTTGAATAATTTAATTATGTTTCCTTGGTCAAAGGGAACGTATGGAGGCATTTAAATAGTTGTTATTAAGAATTTATAGAGGTTTTAGCTCTTCTGTAGTATTATTTATGTTGTATTGATGCAAATAGTTGTCACCATTTGGGTGATCAGTGTCCCATTTGGTCAAGTTGGACCCAGTTAACTCTATCTCAGTTCTGCTTGTGCATGTGCAACTGAAGTACAGTTGTCTATGCATTACTGTGGAGAAATAAGTTTTAATATTAATATTTAATAACTGAACTAGAATAAGTTTAAATCTTTGTTATTTAAGCTGTGTAATAGCATGACCTAAATTTGAGTCCATTCAATTAAAATTATTACGTTGAAAAAATAACATTTCAATAGCAAAGTCTACTTGCATCTAGTTAAATACAATAATAAATAATAAAATAAAAGTTACATTTTAATTTGAATTTAAGTTAATAAAAATATAACTTATATAGTTAAGTTAATTCTATATGAACACAAAGTTAAGTCAACTTAATTACACAAGTTTTGGAGATGCCATTACTCAATTCAATTGAGGGAATGTGTAGTCAACTAATTAGGGTTTTCAGTGTACAGTCTAAAAGACTCATTTCACATCACATTTATCAAAGCCATGTTACAGTATACTACAGTGTAGGGTAATACAGTATACAAGTATACAGTATAGTACAATATAAAATGAATGTGCACGTAAAAAAATAAATACATATGTAAAATCATATTTATACATGCTACCTATACAAATCCATGTGTTTAATATGCAAAATCATTATTTTCACATTTTATTTTTCAGATTTATACTACTGTATCTACAAAATTATACCTATTTGAACATAATTTCCTTTGCATATTCCTGTACAACAACTCCACTTAGATATAATTTTCAAATGAACTGATATAAATTTCAGAACTGATTCAGACCATTTTGCTATCATATGTGACCAATTAATTGTACTCAGTAATCACCTGGCACACGGCGTGATGTAGCAGTGTAGTTTTGTCTACGATACGCCGCTTCATAATCAATAAAACTGCTTCGCTACTAAAAAAACCCCACTTGATTTAAAACTAGCGAAGTTACCAAATTGCTGCTGAGAAATGTAGTTAAGCTAATAGCTTCATGCCCATCACTGGACTAAATATGCTGTTTTGTTTTTTAGCCAACAATATTTCAACTCCTGTCATGACCATGTAGAGCTGGTTAACATGGTAAATTTTGATACAATATGTGCAATGTTCCTAGAAAGGGACTATCCACAAATTACTGTTTACATGGAGCAAACCCCACCCACAGGAATTATATTGATAACACATAACCAGAAAAATAACCATCCACCATTAAAAGTAGTCCCACCACTTAAAAGATGATTTAGAGAACTTTAAAGCTCAAATAACACATTTGTACAAAATAACTAATATAAGTGCTTTGACAAAAATATGAGCTGGAATGACTTGCCCCATAGACTTTCGTTACATTACTGGTTTTACAAACTAAGAGACAAATCTGTGGTAAACAAAACTACTGAAATACTGAAACTTTACATGTTTTTCTTTGTGTATGGCTTCTGATTTTACACCAAGGTCTGTTTACAGGGTTTGTAATAGTTTAATAAGATCTTACATATTTAGTAGATGTCACATCGGCTTACTTTCTCAGTAGCCTCATCTCAGGGAAACAACATGTGTAGTGTGTTTACCAACACACTTTCTTGACCACTCTGTCTGGGCTTGTCATATATGATGGATGTAGACACTCATCCCAGACTGAGAGCGAGCTCTCATGTAAGGACATAGACGGGCCCGGAGCTGCGTTTCAGGGATTTAACACATATGTAAGACTGAAACAAAACACATTTCTGCTTTTTACAAGATAAAAGTTTGACTGTTAGAGCTGTTATTGATAGTATGTTGTATTCGTGTTAGCACATTGATAAATATTCATTAAAATGACATCTTTGACAGTTTAAAGCACAAAAATCTGTTTTTGAATGCATCATTAAATTTGGGCTATATAAAGTACATAGAATTTTCTGAAATACTGAATTTTGGAATATTTCATTTCTATTAAGTGTTATATTACTAAAAACCTAGATTTTTTTTTTTCTCTCTCTCTCTCAATTTTTATGTTCCCTAAAGTGAAAATTGTAAGTCTGTTTGCTTGGCAATGCAACAGCACACCTCCTTTGCTGGTTATATACCACAAGATGGTGCTAAATCTCTTCATGTGCATGCTGTAGTCCAGTCAAATGGCACTGGCCTCAGTCCGAAGACAGATCCATGCATACAACACATTGACAAATATAAGACAACAATTGAAAAGTCACAATGACAAATTTAAGTGATACAGCATAGATCTAACCTGACAAATATGATTACAGTCAGCCTCTAAACCAGAAATGTAAAAAGAAAAATGGAATTTATGAATGTTAGGACAGAAAAAAATAAGTTAAAAGTCACTATCATAACTCTAAATGCATGTCATGTCGCAGAAACCTCAAAAAATTTAGCATTCTACTTAGCTTTCAAAAAATCTTATAGTCCACATTTAGTGCGAGAGGGTGCCAGTTTGACCTCTAGCGGCTGTATAGGTCAGATCTCTGGATTGCTGACATTCCTAATGAAAGCTGAGAGCATTTCTAGCCATCAGCGAGGAGGCAAGCAGACAAGGTGTATCGATCTTTAGACATTTAACAATTTACCGTAGCTGCCTCACTGGCAGAGGTGCAAAGGATGTCCACCTGTCCATTTCCACCTTCAGACTGTAGAACAGCTCAGACAGGAGCAGCTTTTGTAACCATGGCAATATCTTCCATAGACGTGATGCAGGTTTGTTAATTATCAGCAGACAGAAAAGATTATGTCATTTTATAGCACCGAATAAGACAAGTGCACATAGACTACCCTTCAAAAGTTTAAAAACACTATAACATTTTTGTCAAAGAGAAACTTATAATTGGATTCTCCGAGGATGCTTTAAATTGATCAAGAATTACACAAAAGACATTTATAATGTTAAAAAATGACTATTTCTATTTAAAAAAATTCTGTATTTTTCTAACTTTCTTTTGCCGCAATGACACCTAAAGGCGCGGTCACACATACCTTCGCAGGGTGAAAGAATTTCCCATTGCGGATTTCGCATTGGAGTTTAGGACCTGTGAGGAGTCACACGATATGACACATGAGTCAAAAGTGTCATAGAAGCAACACACAATGATGTGGTTGTTACAGCAATTGTGTTTTTCATCTCACATTTTCCTTTTATGGCACTGTTGGTCAAATTAGGTTGAAAGTGTAGAGTAGGAAGGTACTGTAGGTACTGTTGATTTAAAACTCGATAGAGTATTAACATTAAAACCTCATCTGTTTGGGAGAACATTTAACTTGCTTTTAGCACCACACAGTGGACATTTAACCTCAGAACTGCCGCGATACGTATAATGAACCACGTAATGTAATTTTGCAAAAATATCGCCACAGTCAAGAAATTTGTATGAAGCCCTTCAATATTTCCCGCCCTAACTTCCTGTTTCAAAAGGAAGTATGTCAACACAGGAAAGAAATATATGCTCGTCAAGAGATTTCATGAGGTCTTTAAGGTTTTACCGCCTCCATGTACAATATCGTCCAAGATGACCAACCTCTATGACCTTCTTTTGGGCTGTAGGGTGTTAACAGAGGTGCTGATTATGAGAATCATCTTCCAAAGTTCTCCACGGCCAAGTTTGCTCACTTTAGCCATATTTTCAAGGTGAATTGGCTGGCCAGTGGGCTGTTTGGAAAAGCATTGCACCTCCTGCCTCTGTTGCGTCTACACCCACCAATCAGCACTAAACATGTTGCAGCTCACCCATAATATTCCTCTCGTTTTGACTAAGGGCTGCGATACTGTAGAGGTTAACATGTCCTCATGTGGATGAGAGAAGGATAGAAACAGAGGAATTGGGGGCGGATGAAAGAGAGAGCAAAATAGAGAGATGAAATGGAGTGTGAAGGAGAGAGTTGCCCGAAATCTTGACCCAAATACAAATTTCTTTTCAAAGCAAGGATTTTAGAATAAAACCGAGATTTTAGCCACATCTTCACATGGTTCTGCCCTGTTTTAGGGGTTTAAGTCTGTATGCAGGGTGAGTATGGAAATGTATCTATCCTCTTATGAACATGAAACATCTGTTAAGGGGGTGACTGGTGCTCTTAATGGCAGTGCACATTTTTATAATGCTTAGATCTTGATATACAGCCGAGTTAAAGGGATTGTTCACCCAACATTTTAAATTCTATTAATTCACCAAGCATTTCCGGTAGCTGCGGATTAGACCTGCACAATGTTCAGAAGGAATTTTTGACCATTCTTCCTTATAGAACTGCTTCAGCTTGGCTACATTCTTAGGATGTCTGGTGTGAACAGCTCTCCTGAGCTCATTCCACAGCATCTCTATTGGGTTATTGGATTTTAATTTTTTGAAGCTATTCTGTTGTGGATTTACTTCAATGTTTAGGGTCATTGTCCTGCTGCATCACCCAACATCTACTGAACTTCAGCTGGCACACAGCAACCCTGATATTAACCTGATAAACTTGGGAATACATTTTTCCCTCGATGATGGCAAGAGGTCCAGTCCCTGAGGCAGCAAAGCAGCCCTAAATCATGATGCTCCCTCCACCGTACTTCAACGCTGGGATGATGTTTTCATGTTAGTATGTGGTGCCCTGTTTACACAATACGTATTGCTGTGTGTTCTTCCCAAACAATTCAACCTTAGGTTCATCAGTCCACAACACATTTTCCCAGTAGTGTTATGGAGTGTCAAGGTGGTCTTTGGCAAACTTCAGGCCCGCAAAGTTGCTATATAAATAAATCTTTACTTACTACAGTTTGCCTAACTGTGTACAGATGAATATCTTAGCTCGTCGAGATAACTTTGTAATCCTTTCCAGCTTTATGCAAAGCAACAATTCTTGATCGTAGGTCTTCTGAGATCTTTTTTGCGAGGCATGGTCCACGTCAGCAGATGCTTCTTGTGAATAGCAAACTCAAAATGTTTGAGTGCTTTTTTTTTAAGTCAAAGTAGCTCTAACCCACACCTCCAATCTCGTTTCATTAATTGGATGCCAGGTTTGCCAACTCCTGACTCTAATTAGCTTTTGTGGATTTCATTAGCCAAGGGGTTCACTTACTTTTTCCACAGCACTGTGAATGTTTAATAGTATGTATTCAATAAAGACATGAAATATTATAATTGTTTGTGTGTTGTTAGCTTAAGCACATTGTTGTTTGTCTGTACTTGTGAATTTGATGAAGATGAGATCACATTTTATGACCAATTACTGCAGAAAACCAGCTAATTCCAAAGAGTTCACATACTTTTTCTTGACACTGTGTGTGTGTGCATATAAATCATATATATATATATATATATATATATATATATATATATATATATATATATATATATATATATATATATATATATATATATATATAATTTACAAGTGTATATTTACATATACGTACTTATTATAAACATCTATTTTTTAACTATATATTCAGAACTTATATAATTATTTCCTGTTGCCCCCCTTTGGGCTGCAATGCTAGTTATTATTATATGGATTTCTATTCAAACCACTTTATTACGATATTGACTGTGAGACTTCATTTTCGTATTTCATCATGAAGATTATCCTCTTATTCTTATCCTTCCTCTCCCTCATATTTTTCAACTTTTCTTCTCACTTACAGTCATGCATCTACACATATACTCTCTCAACGAAATTCAAATTCACGTCTGTCACGTCAAAGCATGAATCTCTCAATTTAATGAATACACGCACATATACACTGTAAAAGTTAAAATGTAATGTTCACAATTGCATGATGCATAAAATTCCCATGACATGTGATTATCAACTGGTGGAAATCTTCTGGGATCTTTTGTTCTCTGGCATCTCTTATACTGGATTTAATGGAAGTTTGGCCTTGATTTTAGATATAAAATCCCATAATCTCACATAATCCGGAGAGATCAGAGCAAAGGAAGAAAGATAATCCTGTATAATGGTCGCTGATCTTCACAATGTACTACACCATAACATCAGACACACATAAGGCAAATAGACTAAACATGACATGCTAAATGCTCTCTGCTCACACTTAGCATTAGCAACTAAATGTGTCTTAGGAAAGAAATCTTCACTCTATGAAACCATTATGAATCCAGTCTAACACTCCAAGAATGCAGAGAATTAGATGCTTTCTTCATTAAACTGTTTTATGACAGATTAACCTTGATCCAGGATACTTTTGAGATTATCCGTACTATGACCAATGCATATGGTGGATTTGTGTATCTCATCTGGTCTTATATCTAGTTTCAAATCTGACCAGCAGATAAAGCCAAAAGACTTTTGTCACATAGTGTGCTATCCTGAGTTGAACTTGTTAGGTGGCTCTAGGTTTTGTAAGCTTCATGTTTGAACTTTTCAGGAACTATAAACACAACTCCATCCCTCTACTCTACAACACATTTTCGCACATTGAGCACCACAGCTCAAGGTGTCAGGAGTTCATACACTAACAACAGTTCCAAAATTATTTGGTCTCAAATATGTTAGACTTTTATATATTTCGCAAGAATTGAATGGTTGTTGAATAATGCACTAATATGGTTAATTTCTAGCTCACTGTACACACCTCAAAGTTAATTAACATGTTTAAAGATAAAAATAAAAAAAATAATATATATATATATATATATATATATATATATATATATATATATATATATATATATATATATATATAATTAAAAAAACTCTTTTCCACAGTACTCTCGTCTCATTCATTTGTTAATGAGCAACAATGAGGGCGCCATTAATTCTGCATATGTGAGACTCCCCATCCAACCCTGTTAATTAAACCAAACTTTGCTGAATTCATAAATTGATTTATTGAAAATTGGGTTATTCATTCTGTAGACGGGGGATTTAACTCTCAATTGGCTGTGAAAAAATCCATAAAATGAGAGATTTGCATGTATCACTAACTTCTGAGTTAAAGTTGAATTAGGGACTTCTTTTTCTGATGTTTTTCAATTGATGGGGTTGGATAATTATCAGTACTTCATGCATTAATATTAAGTATATAATTTAAGGTCCATTTCGACTTGACTTTCAGCTCTTGAGTTTTGTGGGTTTTCTTGGCACGAGTTTGCACATGAATAGTAGTGTTTGCTTCACTATTATACAAGGCAAGCATCACTATTACTATTAGAGTTATTGATTCAACAAACCCCTAAACTTAAGTATTACACTGATGTGTAACTCGCCATGCACCAGACATGAATGATATTTCAAAATTTGAAGTGTAAATTGTGCGGCTTGTTGAGGAGAGTAGTGTTATTACTTTTCTAAGTAACTGTACTTACGATCTTTGCCTAGCGGGACAATATAGAGTTGAGAAAAAATTCCGTAGTCTTAAATTGAAGGACTGTATAAAACTGTATCTAGAGACCAAACTATCATAGAGACTTGGGGGAGGGAACCAATTACAAAAGTGCCTGCCCACTTTTTCAGCCATCTTGGTTTCGAAGTATTTTTCCCATTTATTAATTTTTTCCATTGGGATTTCATGAAATCCTTCGTAAACCAAACCATCCAGCTCTGAGCTGAATCACAACATTACAAACTTTGATTTGAACCCTTTAAGCTCTGAAGTTGTTTTTAATGATTTCCTGTTTCAGTGGCATGCCCAAAATTAATGGCTTATAACTCTACAGAAAAAAAAGAAAGAAAATAGGATCAATTGTTTCGTATCAAAATTTTTCTAATTTTTTAATGACATAGATTATGATAAATTATGATAAATTAAACTCTCAGACTAAGCAGACAGATCTCACAGTGAGATCGGAAAGAGCAGGTCAACTTTTCTTTATCTAAAATTGGCATATACTTACCGAAATTTGGAACACTGCCCCATGTGGCCAAAGTGGTAAGTGTTCTTGAGCGTATGGTCACGTGTGTGTGCCATTTTCTGGGTGTAATGTCCGCGAAGCGAGTTGTTTTCTGCTGTACAGGCACATATGAGGAATGACTGTTTTATAAAGTCTACAACCCAACCCAACCCAAACCTATACCTAACCTTAACATTAGTGTATGAAAAATGTAATGTTAGATGTGAAAATGCAACACTGATTATGCGATTGTGATTACTCCCTGATCACAACAGGATTCGATCCACGGTGATCCCCACTGACGTGACGCGCATCCAGATGAGACATGCTTCTGGGTGCACCACAAGGGAAAGCAACTGAGCTGGAGCCTTTGTAGACATGTCAGTGAGGATATGACGGTGGTCCGTGAGTCGGCATAATGTCGCCGATCCTAGTGTATCGGAACTATTGGAAATAACATGCCGACCTCCTGTGTGATCATGCTAGCCTAAGAAACTGCTGAAAAATCACAAAAATGTACTTTTTTTCCATTATATATCTCAGGGTGTAAATACGGTAGCTCCGAAAAACTGCTTTTGTTTAGTTTCCAATCATGTCACCTGTTACTGAGTAAAATTTTGTGTTGACACGACAAAGCAATTAAAAGTTATAGGATTACAAAAATAATTTATCCTAGTGTCCAAAAACATCCCAGAGTGTCCAAAAGCCTCTCCAATCAAATAAAACATAATAATTGTACATAAGAACTAATTACACATGCAAACACAACAGTGACTAAAGGTATGGTCACTCTCCAAAGCATGCAGGTATGAGTAACGAGATCTCATTCAGTTCCATTTTGTGTAATTTGAGTCATCATTGAGTCTGTGTCATGTAATTGGCACCATATCCTGGTGGCCATATGTAATTAAAGTGAACGATCCTCTGTGCCCATATTTGGATGACTTCCACCTCTGGTTGCGGTGATCTGAATCCTAATACCATTAATACCGATGAAGTCATCTGATCCAGGAAAGCTAAAGTGGTTTTAGCCAGATAGCACGTTATGTGCTGTGTACACACTGTGCTTCTTGTGGATTATCTAATGATCCATGCATCTGATTCCATTTGAGAGCTTTCCAATGACATATGTCCAGGGTTGGGAGGGTTACTTTTGTAATACATGCTGTAAAATGTCATTTGTAACATATTCCGTTAGATTACTCGAGGTCAGTAACATATTCTAAATACTTTGGAATACTTCTTCAGCAGTGGTAGATTTTTTCACTTGCTTTGACTATAAAAACTCTGCCAGTACAGTAAGACAAAATACACATGTTAAAAATACATTCTCTGAAAAACCTAAATATCTTATGCAGTGTTGTTTCTAAAACAAGATAAATCAAATTGATCTTGTTTTAAGGATTTTTAGATATTTTTACAGGAAAACAATAAAAAAAAATATTTTTAAATTAAATTATTTTTGCCCTAATATCAAAGGTCTTACTAAAAAAAAAGAAATTATGAACCAACGTGAATTTTCTTGATAAAAAAATACGATCGTGCCTGGTAACGTGCATGTAAAATGTTTTGTAGTCAATAATATTTTTTCTCGACAGGCCAAATTCGAGCTTAAAGGGTTAACAAAAAAGGTTATTGAAAATCAGACAAAAAGACAAAGGTATAAGACTATACATCATTAATGAGGGAATGAACTACAATCCCATGAAGCATTGCAAATGATGTAATCAAATGAAAAACACTGGACAAATATGAAACTATTGATTTAAATTGGTTGATTATAAGTATAGAAACAATACATTTTATTAAAAATAAAAACATTACGTTGAAATAAGTGGACAGATGGCTTCAGCGGAAGCATATGCCGTCAATTAAAAACCTCAGAGCACACGGTAGGTCGGTCTTTAAATGTTTATAAGTTATAGTCAAAAATAAATTTCCCCATGGAAAAAAAATGAATGAGATTTTTACTTCCAGAACCAGACATGCTTATAAGCAACCACCCAGAACACTCTAGCTACTGCCTATAAATACCCTGGCAAGCACCCACAACAGCCTAGCAACCGCATAGAACATCATAACATCCTAGCATTGTGCTGGCGACTTTGGCTCTGCAAGCACCACTCACATTTGCTTCATTACATGTAAAAATTTAGTTGTATATAACCTCTAACTGCTTTCAGGATAACGTCACAAGACAGAGGGTGAACATTTTTTTGAGCTCAAAGGCCCCCCACAACGCACTGGTGTATGAAAAAAAAGTGAACTCGAAAAAGAATGAACAAGGTGAACAAGTAGAAGAAATAAACCTGGAGGATGAAAGGTGTCGACATCAACCGTGAAGCTGACACATACTTTATACAGGAAGACACCACTAACCGCACCATCTTCCACTTTTACCATTCATATCTCTAAGAGATGTAGAACATTGTACAATGCTGATTTTCTGAAAACAGGTAAGACGAACAAGAACTCAGAAAAACAGAGAATTTATTCAGGTGAACAACAAAAGCAAAAGAAAAGCTTTGTAATTGCAAATTCATGACACTTTCCACAAATAAGGTACAAAATACAGTAATGTGAAAAAGAAAGTACTCCCTCCTTGAATTCTATGGTTTTACGTATCAGGACATAATAAAAATCATCTGGTCCTTAGCAGGTCTTAAAATTAGGTAAATACAACCTCAGATGAACAACAACACATGACATATTATACCGTGTCATGATTTATTTAACAAAAATAAAGCCAAAATGGAGAAGCCATGTGTGAATAAATTAAGTATACCCTTACTGCTTCTATAGGAATTAAGTGACTAAGTAGTAGCCAGGTGCTGCTAATCAAATGCCCTTGATTAATTGATCATCAGCGAGTGTGACCACCTTTATAAAAGCTGAAGTTTTAGCAGTTTGCTGGTCTGGAGCATTCAGGTGTGTGTTAACAAAATGCCAAGGAAGAAAGACATCAGCAATGATCTTAGAGAAGCAATTGTTGCGGCCCATCAATCTGGGAAGGGTTATAGGATCATTTCCAAACAATTTAAAGTCCACCATTCTACAGTGAGAAAGATCATTGACAAGTGGAAAACATTCAAGACAGTTGCCAATCTTCCCAGGAGTGGACATCCCAGCAAATTCACCCCAAGGTCAGACCGTGCAATGCTCAGAGAAATTGCAAAAAACCCAAGAATTACATCTCAGACTCAACAGGCCTCAGTTAGCATGTTAAATGTTAAAGTTCATGACAGTACAATTAGAAAAAGACTGAGCAAGTATGGCTTGTTTGGGAGGGTTGCCAGGAGAATGCCTCTTTTCTCTAAAAAGAACATGGCAGCACGGCTTAGGTTTGCAAAGTTGCATCTGAACAAACCAAAAAGCTTCTGGAACAATGTCCGTTGGACAGACGAAAGTGGAGATGTTTGGCCATAATGCACAGTGCCACGTTTTGGTGAAAACCAAACACAGCGTATCAGCACAAACACCTCATACCAACTGTCAAGCACGGTGGTGGAGGGGTGATGATTTGGCAGCCACAGGACCTGGGCACCTTGCAGTCACTGAGTCGACCATGAACTCCTCTGTATAACAAAGTATTCTTGAGATAAATGTGAGGCCATCTGTCTGACAGCTGAAGCTTGGCTGAAATTGGGTCATGCAACAGGACAATGATCCCAAGCACACCAGCAAATCTACAACAGAATGGCTGAAAAAGAAAAGAATAAAGGTGTTGCAATGGCCCAAAAGTCCAGACCTCAACCTGATTGAAATGCTGTGGCGGGACCTTAAGAGAGCTGTGCATAAACAAATGCCCGCAAACCTCAATGAACTGATGCAACGTTGTAAAGAAGAGTGGGCCAGATTTCCCCCACAATGATGTGAGAGACTGAAAGTCATACAGAAAATGATTACTTGAAGTTATTGCTGCTAAATGTCATTCTACAAGTTATGGAATCATAAGGTGTACTTAGTTTTTCACACATGGCTTCTCCATTTTGGCTTTATTTTTGTTAAATAAATCATGACACGGTGTAATATGTAATGTGTTGTTGTTCATCTGAGGTTGTATTTACCTAATTTTAAGACCTGCTAAGGACCAGATGATTTTTATTATGTCCTGATACGTAAAACCATAGAATTCAAGGAGGGTGTACTTTCTTTTTCACATGACCGTAGGATCTGAAACCCTTAAAAAAGACGGGAGGGACCGGAACAAAGGAAGTAGGGGAGACAGGGGCTAGTTATCACATTCGGAAGTTGTCGAAAGGGCTATATCTCAGTAACAATAAGATTTTCAAAAGTCTAACTACACAAATGTCTGTTTTCACTACCAATGGTTTTGTTTCAAACACCAGTTCAGAATCCTCTGCAATTAGAATTCTGTCCTCAAAACTAAAATTCCAAATATTATCATATTTTTGCTATAGATATTGGATAAACGTGCACACAGTAAAACCACATTTCAGACAAGGGTCAGCTGCATAACAAAGGTATTTTAACTGTGCTCGGTACAGGCAAGTTGTCATAAATGTGTTTAAAATGTAATTTAATTCTTTCGCTGTTTTAAGAATTGTTTTGTTTCATAATTGTGTAACTGTTTAAACTTTGCTGAGGGGAAAGGGAAAAAAAAAAAATTCTGATAGTACTTTTGACTATTGATGTAAAAAATATTTTGAAGGAGAAATATTTTCAAATAAGAAATCCAATTCTTATTGGTTTTAGTGCCATCGGCAGTCTGTTCCCAAATGAGTTTATATTTTAACTAACTGATTCTTGCAAAAGTTGTTTACACAGGGTTGCCTTTAAGAGTGCTCTACAGTACAATCCCCTACTGACAGGCTGAAGCGGGCAGCTAAACAACCCTTATCTGACTAAACTGGTCACGTTGTATGTTTCTTGCAGTAGATTCAAAAGAAAAAGAACCTACTCATACTAAGAGTCACTTGTTCCAGAATCAGACTAAACTGGTCATATTGTACGTTTCTTGCTCTAGATTAAAAGAAACGACTAACAAGAGTCATTTGTTCAGGAATCAGACTATACTGGTCGTGCTGTATGTTTTGTGCTGTAGATTTCAAAGAACCGGCTCATAAGAGTAATTTGTTCGGGAATCAGAGTACACTTCTTGCTGCAGACTCAAAAAAAAAAAAAAAAATAATTATACATAAGTGTCATTTGTTTATGAATCGGACTAAACTGGTCACGTTGTATGTTTCTTGCTGTCAGTTCAAAAGAAAAAGAACCAACTCATCATAAGAGTTACTTGTTCCTGAATCAGACTAAACTGGTCACGTTGCATGTTACTTGCTTTAGATTCAAAAGAAATGATTCATAATAATAATTTGTTCAGGAATCAGACTACACTGGTCGCGGTGTATGTTGTGCTGTAGATTTAAAAGAACAGGCTTATAAGAGTCATTTGTTCGGGAATCAGAGTACACTGGTCATGCTCTATGTTTCTTGCTGTAGATTAAAAAAAAATTACTCGAGTCATTTGTTTGTGAATTGGACTAAACTGATCACACTGTATAATTCTTGCTGTAGATTCAAAAGAAAAAGAACCAACTTATAAGAGTTATTTGTTTGTGAATCAGACTGAAGTGGTCATGCTGTATGTTTCTTGCTGTAGATTCAAAAGAAATGACTCATAAGAGTCGTTTGTTTGGGAATCGGAATATACTTGTCAAGCTGTTTCTTGATGTAGATTCAAAAGAACCGACTAATAAGAGTAATTTGTTCGTGAATCAGACTAACTGGTTACGCTTTATGTTTCTTGCTGTAGATTCATAACAAAAAGAACCGGCACACCATAAGAGTAATTTGTTCCTGAAACAGACAAAACTAGTCAAGCTTTATGTTTCTTGCTGTAGATCCAAAAGAACCGACTCATAGAGTAATTTGTTCGGGAATCGGAGTACACTGTTCACGCTGTATGTCTCTTGCTGTAGTTTTAATAACCAACTCATAAGAGTCATTTGTTCATGAGTTGGACTAAACTGGTCAAGTTGTATGTTTCTTGCTCTAGATTCAAATGAACCAACTCATAAGAGTCATTTGTTTGGGAATCACACTACACTAGTCACGCTGTATGTCTCTTGCTGTAGTTTTAAAATAATCGACTCATAAGAGTCATTTGTTCAGGAATCGGTGTACACTGGTCACGCTGTGTGTTTCACTTTGCTGATTTAGTAGCATGCTGCAGTGTCTGTCACAGAATGAAAACACAGAAATATTTTGGAACATGTCCCATCTGCATTGGCTGAAGAATGCTCATTCGAAAACCATTAACGGAACTGAAAGTCATGAAAATTCAGTTCCAGTATTTTTTTTAAATGGAACCTGAACCCTAGGCAATCCTGGGCAATAATGGTGGAAATGTTCCATTGCTTTGTTATAGCCATGACTTTAAAGTATGGGCCTATACAGAACCCTTAGAAATATAGAATAGAATAAAAAGTGTGTCAACCAGCCCTGGTCTTCCCTAACTGATGAAAAGGTTATAGCGAGTTCTGTATGTTGCAAGACTGTGCAGGGAAGAGGCAGGCAGTCCTGTTTAATTGCATAGGAGCACTCAGTGGGAGGGAAGAGATACTGTGCGATTCTTTAATCATGAAACTCAGGTAATTATTAATAAAACAAAGACGTACTTCCGCTGTGCACAGTGGACGCAAATCAAACAGACCCTGCGGTTTCAAGAGATTATATGTCGCTCAGAATTTGCCACACACAGATCAACTACGATGTCCTGTAAAGACTCGTGCTGAATGATGGTGATGTGTTTATTCTGCGGGGTGGCTTTGATGTGGACATTATGTTAAAAGTCCTAATTGGACATGACAAAGTTCCTGACAGGTGTGGGTGGACTTCCTGTGGGAAAAACCACGGGGCTGATTAGCATGAGATCGAACGATTGAACAGAGCCTGGCAAATCAACATTCTAAAAGCAATTATTAATCCTAGCAGTTTGAGAGTTAGTTTAGCTGCAGCTGTGGTCAGTTATGTATTATTAAAGATAAAACCACAGTGGAAATGCCTAGAGCATAAGCCTCAGTGTAAGATGATGAAATGGTGAAATGTAGAGAGCTCTGTGTCAGGTTATCAGGCTTTAACCGAAAATCATACAGTGACTAACTGTGACTACATTTTTACCATTGGAAAACTATGGATGTCTTTAATGGTATTGTTATTGCCTACATTTTATGGTAAAGCTATTCTATGGTCAGCCAGTCATTTTTCACAAAATAAACCCATAAGGAACACACGGAGCAGAGGGGTCTTGTATCCCTTGAGAAAAAAGAGACTGTGGAGTCTTCAAAAACAAATGAATTCAACATCCGGTTTGCATCAGAGTTCTTAAAGGTGTTTATATTGCGTAATTTACTGTATGACTCGTTATACTGCTGATTACATGGCTACTTGCAAAATAAATATATGGACATTAAATATTGATTTGAGTTGAAATGATTTAATTAGCTTACTTGCAATTCCCTGGATGACCAGTCTGATATCACTTTATCCCAGGATTTTTTTAATAATAATAACTTTGATTTATAAAGAACTTTTAGCAATTTAGCACAAAGTGCTTCACAAAAAATAAAATCAAAACACATTCAGTAAAACAAAGGTAAAAACAAAAATGTACAAAGTAGTAAAAGCTAATTTATACAAATGAGTTTTTAAATTAGACTTATAAACAAACACTGATTCAGCAGATCTAATGTCATAGGGCAGGCTGTTGCATAATTGTGGGGTCTTCACTACAAACACTCTATCACCTTTTGTTTTGTATCTAGATTTTGGAAAAGCCAGGAGTTCACGACAAGAAGATTTATGAGGTCTAACTGTTTCGTAAGGTCTTAAAAGTTCTGCTAAATAATCTGATGCCAAACCATGTAATGCTCTATATGTAATTAATAAAATCATAAAATCAATCCAAAGGTGAATTGGTAACCAATTCAAAGGAGCTAAAACTAGTAATGAGTGAGTAATAATGAGTGAGTAATATGATTAAAAAACCAAGTCTAAGTCTAAAAGTCTAGATGCACCATTTTGCACTGATTGTAGCTGTGCTAAAGTGTGTTGATTTAAAGTTGAAAACAGTGCATTACAATAATCTAGGTGAGACGAAATAAAAGCAAGAATAAGCTTCTCTGTATCCCTAAAACTACCTTCCTGACATGATCTTCAAAATTTACATTTGTGTCAAAATAGATGCCTAAATTTCTCAACACCTGATGAATATTCTGGACCACTTGATTAAGGGCTGACTCAATCTGAATTTTTTAAAATCCATGACTGATTGTTACAACCTCTGTTTTATCAGAAAATTACATGTGTAACAGTATAAGGATGGGCAAGGAGGAGGTGGGAACCGGCTGAACAGTAAATGTAAGTTTAATGTCAAAACTCAAACTTAAAACAACATAAAACAAACACAGACACATATGCAATGTGACCGTGTGCATCTCTCTCTCTCTCGAACTGGCATCTCTGGCTCCCCTTTATCTCGCTCTCCCACTGATCAGCTGATTCAGCGCCGGCCGTGCACAATCATGGCCCGGCCACACCCTTCTCCTTGTCACACTCCTCCCCCGTCCGATTCAGGCCAGGGCGCCAATGGTCTGACTAAAACCCTCCCCTCCTCTCCATCTCTGGAGGTGAGATGCTGCCCTTCCGGCCGTTCTGTCAGCCGGTGGTCCACCCCACCTCCTGTGAACCTGGGGGAGAGACAAGGGGAGGCGTGGGGAGAGGGAAAGGGCGAGCAGAGACACACAGAGAGAGAGAGAGAGAGAGAGAGGATAGAGAAGAACTTGCTCGCCTGCTCCCGTACGCGCTTTCGCCCAGTCCTCAACCGCTCCTCCGCCCTCTGGCAGACGGCAGCTCGCTCCTCCCCTGGCAGACCGCAGCGAGTCCTCCGGCCCCTGGCAGACGGCTGTGGCTGCTCCTCTGGCAGATGGCAGCGGTGAGGACTCCGCGATAGCGCATCCCTCCACCCTACTGGGTTTCGCACCACTGTAACAGTATAAGAACGTGCAAGAAGGAGGTGGGAACCGGCTGAACAGTAAATGTAAGTTTAATGTCAAAACTCAAACTTAAAACAACAAAAAACATACACAGACACATATTCAACGTGGCTGCGTGCATCTCTCTCTCTCTCAAATTGGCGTCTCTGGCTCCCCTATATCTCGTTCTCCTGCTGATCAGCTGATTCAGCACCAGCCATGCACCATCACGGCCCGGCCACGCCCTCCTCCTCGTCACAACGTGCCATCCATTTTTTTTAAATATTTTTTTATACACACTTGAAGAACATGGGATTCAATATAACTCTATATTACAATATGTATAAAGAAAACAAAATTGGCCCTAACAGGGATCCTTGTGGAACACTACAATTTATTGCTGAAGAGGAGGACATCTCCAACAGATACTACAAATTTTCTATTCGATAAATAGGAAACAAACCAGTCTAAATCTACCCCAGATATTCCCACCCATCTCTTTAATGTTTTCATTAAAAATGAATCAACTGTATCAAATATCAGACAACTGGATGGCGCAATTGATCAATCAGAATTGAGTATTCCAGAGAGCCGTGTAATAAAAAAGCAATAAGCCACTCCAAGCTGTACAATACTGTGATTCACCATCATAAATATCTTCTATATTTTCAATTTTTAATTATTTATTGTGAATTTATTATATTATTAACAACTCAACACTGCCGTGATAGGGCTTTCTCTCTTCTGACTGCCATAATCTATATCTCTTCTTTTTTCTTTTTCTTTTTTTTTTGAAAGGCCGTGGACATATAGCTAATAATGGTCTTTTTCTTTTGCAGTTGATAATAATAATATTTGCTATGGTCTCCCATTAACAACTTTAAACCTTTACCCCGCTATAGTTTACTTCCATGTTCCAAACCCAGAAATGTGAAAAGGTTTTATTCTATCCTGCAATAATCATATATAATAACATAAAGCAAAAATGAGCTTCCACAATCATAATAATCATATGTCAGAGTACACAGAGATGTTGTGATGTCAGCTGGAATGAAGATGGCTCTTGTGAATGATTGTGTCAGCATAATTCACAAGTACTGATGCAGCAATCTAATATACTTACTATAAAATCAATGCACTAGATTGCGGCCGGGCAACCTCCTGCACACACTTTATGCCCTCCAGGAATTACAGAGGAGGAAGGAAAGAGAAAAGGATCTTATTGAAACCTTCCACAGCATCTAACACCTGTTGGATGCTGCAGAAAACAGCACTGAGTGGTTTAATTAGTGTTTGTGATGGAAGATAACCTGAAGCATATGGGTAAGATTTCTCAAGCATATGTTTGTTTTTTAAAACAGGAATCGAAACAGATGAAGCTTACATCATCGTACAGAAAATGCCTACACGACACGTCATTCTTTCCTCTCATCTTCTACAGAAATGTTCCGGGTTCAATACAAGTTAAGCTCAATCGACAGCATTTGTGGCATAATGATGATTAGCACAGAAAATCTCCTCCCTCCTTCCCCTCTGGAAACTACGCCCCTGCTTGTATTACAGACCCACCTACATACAGTAAATAAAGGTATTCAAATATAATTAGCTTGCGTGGTAGTGCACCTCATAGAGCGTTGGACTTTAGATTTGGAGGACTGTGGTTCAAAACCAGACAAGAACTCAAGCTGACATATTGCACAACAGAAACATAGAATTTAAACTAATTGACGTGGTTGTTTCAGAAAATGAGCTTTTCATTTTGCTTCTGCATTTTAAAACACTATCGGTTAAGGTTAGGTGTTGGTTGAGGGTAAATGATAATATGTTTAATTTGTATAGTGCCTTTCCAGAGCTCAAGGATGCTTCACATTAATGACATGATACAATAACACTTAGACATTGTACAGTCTGTTGTGTAATATGGAGAAAATGCAATTACCCTGCCTCTTTTGTTTGATTATTTTATATATGTGTTTTGATACACATACTGTATTTAGTCAATGTATTAAATATAATATTTTGTTTACAAGAGATGCATGAAACTGTGAGTGAACTGCTGTTATCTGTAAAGTGTGCTACACATTTAAACAATGAGTATAACTTTTAGTTTGTATGTATTAAATCAGAATCAAAATCAGAATGAGCTTTATTGCCAAGTGTTCACACATAAACAAGGAATTTATTTATTTTTTTATTTTTTATTTATTTTGTGATAGGAGAAACAAGTGCACACAGACAATTATGGTGAGACACAGAATATAAAACAAGTTAAAAGTATAAATAGACATACAAATAATAGGACATAACAGAATGGCATATGTACAGTACATGTGCAAGTGGTAATGTACATACAAATGTACATACACTATATTGCCAAAAGTATTCGCTCACCCATCCAAATAATTGAATTCAGGTGTTCCAATCACTTCCATGGCCACAGGTGTATAAAATGAAGCACCTAGGCATGCAGACTGCTTCTACAAACATTTGTGAAAGAATGGGCCGCTCTCAGGAGCTCAGTGAATTCCAGCGTGGTACTGTGATAGGATGCCACCTGTGCAACAAGTCCAGTCGTGAAATTTCCTCGCTACTAAATATTCCACAGTCAACTGTCAGTGGTATTATAACAAAGTGGAAGCGATTGGGAATGACAGCAACTCAGCCACGAAGTGGTAGGCCACGTAAAATGACAGAGCGGGGTCAGCGGATGCTGAGGCGCATAGTGCGTAGAGGTCGCCAACTTTCTGCAGAGTCAATCACTACAGACCTCCAAAGTTCATGTGGCCTTCAGATTAGCTCAAGAACAGTGCATAGAGAGCTTCATGGAATGGGTTTCCATGGCCGAGCAGCTGCATCCAAGCCATACATCACCAAGTGCAATGCAAAGCGTCGGATGCAGTGGTGTAAAGCACGCCGCCACTGGACTCTAGAGCAGTGGAGACGCGTTCTCTGGAGTGACGAATCACGCTTCTCCATCTGGCAATCTGATGGACGAGTCTGGGTTTGGCGGTTGCCAGGAGAACGGTACTTGTCTGACTGCATTGTGCCAACTGTGAAGTTTGGTGGAGGGGGGATTATGGTGTGGGGTTGTTTTTCAGGAGCTGGGCTTGGCCCCTTAGTTCCAGTGAAAGGAACTCTGAATGCTTCAGCATACCAAGAGATTTTGGACAATTCCATGCTCCCAACTTTGTGGGAACAGTTTGGGGATGGCCCCTTCCTGTTCCAACATGACTGCGCACCAGTGCACAAAGCAAGGTCCATAAAGACATGGATGAGCGAGTTTGGTGTGGAAGAACTTGACTGGCCTGCACAGAGTCCTGACCTCAACCCGACAGAGCACCTTTGGGATGAATTAGAGCAAAGACTGCGAGCCAGGCCTTCTCGTCCAACATCAGTGTCTGACCTCACAAATGCGCTTCTGGAAGAATGGTCAAAAATTCCCATAAACACACTCCTAAACCTTGTGGAAAGCCTTCCCAGAAGAGTTGAAGCTGTTATAGCTGCAAAGGGTGGGCCGACGTCATATTAAACCCTATGGATTAAGAATGGGATGTCACTTAAGTTCATATGCGTCTAAAGGCAGATGAGCGAATACTTTTGGCAATATAGTGTATGTACATGAGATATGTATTTACATTATTGCACTATGGGGGATTCCTGAGGCAGTTTAACTGTTCATGAGGAAAATGGCCTGAGGGTAAAAACTGTTCTCGTGCCTGGATGTCCTGGCGCTGAGTGCTCTGTAGCGCCGGCCAGAGGGCAACAGTTCAAAGAGGGAGTGGGCAGGGTGTGTGGGGTCCAGAGTGATTCTACCTGCATGCTTCCTCACTCTGGAGACGTACAGGTCTTGGAGGGTGGGCAGGGGGGCACCAATAATCCCCACAGCAGTCCTGATTGTCCGTTGTAGTTTCCTTCTGTCTGATTTGGTGGCTGAACCAAACCAGACAGTTATAGATGTACACAGGACAGTCTCAGTGACGGCCAAGTAGAACTGTGTCAGCAGCTCCTATGGCAGATTGAACTTCCTCATCTGGCGAAGGTAGTTCAACCTCTGCTGAGCCTTCTTCACAATGGAGTGTATGGGGGTGTTCCACTTCAGGTCCTGAGATGGAGGATTTCCCCTGAAGTCCACTATCATCTCCACTGTTTTGAGTGTGTTCAGCTCAAGGTTGTTGTGACCTGTTGAATCTGTTCAACCTCCCGGCTGAATTGTATTGAAAGATAAGGTCGAGACTGTTTTGCTGTACAAGTATTTTATTTGACTAGAGAGAAAAACATGTATTAAGTTAGACCAACTATATATATATATATATATATATATGTAATATTATATTATATGTAGAAGTAAAAGAAAGATATATTACCATAGAGCGTAATATTTTGCAGGCGAGGCGTCGTGGACGGCAGCGGAGAAAAACTCATCGTCGTCGACAGAGGAGGCAAAGAGAAGACTATTTAAAGATTGTATTGAAAGATAATTACATCAGATATTGTTTTGACTGCTAGAAAATAAATTGTAACTAATACATTTAATTGTATTGATTACAAGAAATGTGCCTACTGTGGCTTTGAGTTTTGATGCTTTAAGATCGTGAGCAAAGAACATACCACAAAGGAGTCTTCTGTCCAGGTTGTAAGTATTTTTTTTTTAAGATTCTAATCATTTAGGCCAGATTCGACTTCAGTGTTTCCCCTATATGCATTTTGCAGCAGCACTGCTGAATTATGAGTGCCACTGTTGGGATCTCACATGGTTCATTTAATATTTTTGATGAAACATAACGCTTGCCAGCCCCAGTCAGCTGTGCGCTTTGTACACTGCGAAAGAGACCCCACCACACACACAAATAAACATACTTACTCACAGTGACGTCACCGCATAACAAACTCGCTTAATTTCAAGTGGCAGGCGAGCTCATTTCTGAAATGTAGGATGGCAGGGAATCGCAATGTTTCACTGAACAATTAGTTAGCGCTTTCCTCGTGAATATAAACGAACCTTCCCCATCATCTGTATGTTTTTGAGCACATTTTGCTCGCTTTAAAAGCAGAATGAAACAGCGCTACACTGATCAATTATCAACATGGCTTAATCATAGCAGCACGAGGGCAGAGCAGGTGCGGTAATTCGCGGACTGGTCTCAACCGAACAGATTATTTTAAATGCGCTTGTGAACCAAGAAACCTGTTTGAATGTGGTACAGAATTGTCTGTTGCAAAACTCCAAATGTCTCGGTGATGAAATTAGTTTAAAACAAACAGCCCCCACATTATAAACGGCACTGACAAAAAATTAGAAAGCTTTTCAATTCACAGATCACAACGCTTACAAAAATGTACAATAGATTTACTGTAGTAATACTAACTGTACTGTATTACCTATGGTAGTTGTAGCAGAAAAACTTTCTAAAAGTTTTTACACTGCTGTTTTTTCATTACAAAAATGCCATAGTTCTAACCATGGTAGTAAGGAGCCATGCATGGTTTTACATGGTTACCATGAACTATTACAAATATCATTGTTAAAACTATATATACTATGGAAGAACTATGGTGCATTTTCATAATTATGGACCAAGCTATCAGTTTTCCATCTGTGTAAAATCTGTACTCATGTAATGCTCTTTGATTGTAGGAAAATGTACATTTTTTTTTTTTTTTTTTGCCTTCAGAAATTCCAAGACATGACTGCAGTTTAATTAGTAGGAGCCTGGTGAAAGGAATTGGTAAAGAAGACCCAGCTTATTCACACTGTCAGAACATTTCAATTTAGCCATATAAAAATTAGGTGTTCATTTTTTCAACAGATGTTACTGTTAATATAATAATTGTCATCTTCATTCCAACCTCAAAATCAATGCTGAACTGTCAAATGTGCATTTAAATGCACATAACATGTAATATTAATTGCATGGGTGCTACCAAAGCAGGTGCTGGCGCCACATTTTCAACTGGTCCTTTGAGGGCACAAATAAACCGTGATGTGGCCCAGGCTGAAATTGTGTTTGACACCCCTGTTTTAATCAATTCTTCGACCAACAAGCGTTAATACGGGTCTGGCGTTGCAGGCTTGTGGATGCGCACACAACAGCCCCGCTGCTGAAAATATCCTAGGGGAAACACTGGACTTACTTAACTGTAACGGGGTTCTGGAAAGGAGGAGGCAAGAACCGGATCAACATTCAACAAGACATTTATAACTTAACATCAAACTGAACTGGAACATAATAACACATGTTGATGACACACACACACAGCTCATTGTGTGTGTGTGTCTCTCTCTCTCTCTCTCTCTCACTAGCATCCCCGACTCCTCCTCTTAACTCTCTCCCGCTGATTGAGCCACTCAGCACCAGGTATGCACCCTCACAGCCCGGCCATGCCCTCCTCCTTGTTACATACCCCCACCGCTTTTTCAGGCCAGGGAATGGTCCGGACTGGCTTATAAATTTCGCTCGGTTTTGGCACCCCTGCTGGACATTTCACTTGAAAAATGCAGCACGTAATTTCAGTTTTGCAAAAACTTTGCAATGCTCACGTAAATTTCATGAGACAAGGCTGATTAAACCTTTATCACATGATATCTATTTCTTTGTGTATTACAGGAGAAATGAGTACTATATTCATTCAAATAAATATTATGTGTATATACGCACATAATATATATGTTATTTCTTACTAAAAGTGGCACTGATGTTTCAGTGATTGACTTGATTTACATTTGACATTGCTATTTGATGATGAAATAACATCAAAGTAAACTTATAGCGAGAACAACACGTGAAAAATATGATATAACTATTGTCATTTGGGTGTACTACTGAAATAATGTGAGTTGTGCATCTATTTAGACTCAACAAGTGCCTGAGAAAATACACATAAGCTACACATAAGTTATACATACATTTCACATGTGTAGATTATGTGTTGCTCAATATGTGTTTGACAGCCAGTTGCATCTCATGAAATTTCAGTGTGAAAATAATGAATCCTGTTCTAGATTTGTCCTGATTTGTTGCATTATCTGTTTAATTTATGAAAAATAAAAATGAAACATCAAAATATAATCAAATATATTTAATTTTATTGTTTTCCAATTGTCATGAAAATGTTACACTATCTGGGTATTTTGTACATCCAGTGGCATAGATGTGGTTTGAATATTGCAATAAATTACACAATCCATAATAACAGTTCAAATTAATGCACCAATAAATAATATAAAAATTATAAAAATAGATGCATTGCATACTCTTAAATATTTACACACTGTATCAAATCAAACATTCAGAAAATTGCACATTGTCAGGCACTGACTGTCTTGTGAGTTTTATTCCTGCAGGGGGCGCTTGACGCTCTGAACACCGAGTCCTCCATGCGTCCGCATTTAAATCTAAGAACGCTTTACTGATAATTGCAAGGATTCATACCTGTGAGTGAAAATCCACCTCAGCATTATCTATAAAAGAATTTTAAAAACAAATCCTCATCCAGTGACTGTGATTGGCCCATCCTGGCCAGCGCTGAAAAAGTAACAGGTACCACGTGACATTGCCATCTAGTTGGGCGATACCAACTCGTGACTTCAGTTATGTATCTGAATATGACAGACTCACTACCACGCAAGGCATCTCATACAAAATTATTTTCAGCATTGATAAAAATATATAAAAAAGGACAGATGCGTGATTGGAGGGGACAGATGCACCCCCCCCATGTGTCTTCCCCAACTCTATGCACATGTGTACATCCATTTTTGATAGATGTAAGTGCCGGGTCTATGTAATATGTAAGTGGGAATATGTAAGTGTTTGGAAAAATTACCATGCATTTAAGGGTTAACTATAGCTTCATATTAGGAATAAATCACTTTTCTTTGTGAATTGGTTTAGTAGTAATATTCTCATTGATATCCAGTTGCTTAATGACCATAACCACTGTTCCCTTTCAAAATGTTCCCAAAAGTATAATTTTGAGGCCACAATTAGATAGATTAGAGTTCCAAAGTAGATAGAATGGATTTCACTTAAAAAAAAAACATAATAAAAAAATATTAATGTAGTATACTTGAGTTGTACAGTTGTTTTGATGAAGTTTAGTGGAAAAAGAATACGTTGGTTTCATAATTTTTGACCCAAGTTGTATTGAGCAGTTATGAGTAATAGGAAATTCATTCAAAGTACTAGTAATTCTCACATTAGATGTTAATATAAATTGTATATTATGTTTTATTCAGATAAAATTTCACAGAAATGTTAATTAAAAAAAAAAAGATGTCTTCACATGTATCAAGCTGGTTTTGCTGTATTTAATGTATATTTTGAAATGTCAAAGAATTTCTACAATTTATTATTTCTAAAAACATGGCATATTAATTAATAACTTTTAGATTTGTCAGTTAACATGCCAAAAACATCAATCTTTTTACATGTTTGATAAGCTAAGAACCTATTAATGACTTACAATACAGTGTTAGATGAAAACCATTGGGTTATGAATTATGTATAAGCTTGAATTCCACCGGGTCAAAATTTACTCACGAATGCAAAAGGTGTATGCAGATTCTGAATGCAATAGGAGGGTTAAATGAGATTTGTTTTAACTTTACATGCCATTTTAATAACACAATGCTCATGGTAAAAAAAAAAAAAAAATAACAGTAATATGCAACGGGTGTGTATAAGACTCCTCATTTGCATAAAGCTAAACTATGCTTAACTTTGGTGTCACAGTGACCCACAGTGCATCGACAACATAAATTAACTCTCATTGGAAAAAGAATGGCATCCAGTCAGTGTGAACGCCCCTTAAAGAACCAATAAAAGTCTGTCATAAAAGCAGCTGCTTTTGGTTTCATTTGTGTCACAGTGGAAGAAAAAGCTGTGTAGAATAAATACAGTATATATAGCTACTTATTGTACCCCCATAGAGTCATAGAGTGTGTTTGCATAACCCTTTTCAGACGAAAAAGCTTGTGAGGTAAAAGAAGAATAGACAATATATGGAAGGTTTTTTTTATTTTTTTTTACCTCAAGATGAAATATTTAGCCTTTTTATGGGTCTTTGACAGAAAAAAATATGGTTGTAATACAGCTTCACAGAAGTTTATCTGAGTATTAAATAATAATAATAATAAAAAAAAAAGTCTGTGTATCTACAGTGAGTGAATTCTTTAGTGAATTGAAGTTCTTTAATGTTTTATATACTCTGTCTGAAAAGGAAAAGAAAGCTGTCTACTTTGACACCCGCTTTAGGCAAAATGATTCATGTGAAAAAACTGTACAAAACAAAAAAGTGCATGGAATATTTCTATTTAACTTTTAACTTGACACAACGTCCAGAATTGCAGCTCTAATGATGCAAGAAATTATACGTACAGTGAAACAAATCACAGCTAGTGTTGGTTGTAATCTGATTACAAAAATAATACATTACTGTAATCTAATTACTTTTTAAATTCAAAAAGTAGAGTAGCATTACACTTTAAATATTTGTAATCAGATTATAGTTAATTACTTTTAATAGCATTACTTGTTTTAGGCATATTTAAAAAAACAACTATTTATGTAGAATAATACATTTAAAACATTAATTATGTTTATATGTTCGTCTGTACTTATTAATGTGCATGCAACAATGAACAAGGAGGAAATATACACATTATTTTGAATTTGTTGATCAAAAAAGGTTTGTGAAAAGTGTTTGAAGAGTAACTTAAAGTAAAAGTAATTAGCAATGTAATTGGTTTTACCATGAATAAATTAGTAAAATAATAAAATAATCCTTTTACAATTTTAGGGAAGTAATTATAAATTGGTTGTGGATTACTTTTTTGAGTAGCTTTCCCATCATTGATCACAGTGGTCGATCACAGCTGTTTACATTATGGATGGGAATTGTAAGGAATTGAACAATGCCAGTTCAGATTCCTCTTAACGATTCCAAATCCTTACCTTTACATTGACAAATCTTATTTTTGAGGAAAAAATATATTAGGAAGTAAATAGAATTTTTGTTACCAAATGCTGAAAACTTATAGTGCTATAGATTCTTCTTAAATGACATAAGAACAAAAAGAAGTAGATACGTTTATATTTATATCTGCCTTTTACAGAAAGTACCTTTATTCAAATTGTCTATATTTCCCATTTTAATCACTAATATATGATATCACTCTTACAATATGTAAATTAACCTAGCAAAAATAGGCAGTGCAAAATTAATTTCCTATTAATTAAAACCAAAAGAGTTGTTGAGAGTCAAGTCAGAGGAAACAATTAACAAACCTTTCTGACGGCCAGCATTGGCAGGCGAATAAATACCAATTATACAAGTGTTAATTATTCATCTGTAGGAAAAAATGCTGGAATTACCCTGACTTTAACCTGCCTGGTGCCTTAATTGTGTTCCAAAACCTCGTTATCTCAAAACAGGTAAATACGAATGTGATTACAACTCATCAGCCCTGGTTTGTGTGGCCTCTCGAGGGCGAAGTGTCATCAGTGTTTGCTAGGTAATGAGCAGTGATTAGTATAAAATTACTTCTTCACCTCGTCTGTCTTCTGTGGCTCCTTTGTGCATAATTATCAGCATATGTCTGCCAGACAATGTCGAAAGAAAAATCACTGATCACGAAGGCTGGCTTTGGAATGGAATGGAATGTTCTGCATAATGTACAGAACATACTGAATAATGCATACCATTTTTAAATAGTAGTATATGAAACTGAACACAACATGCAACGAAAACTTTTTTTCTGTTACACTATGTTAAATTGTGAATGTGCTCTCTTCTATACTGCATATTTTGCCAAATGTATCTTGGAATTCCATACTGAAAATGTAAACTCGATCTCATGAAAAAAACAAAAACAAACATGACTATGGCGACCTCTTTGCAAAATGCTATTATGTGGCTCCTTACACGTATTGCGGCAGCTCCGATGTGAAATGTCCACTGCGTGGCGCTAAAAGCAAGTTCAGTATTCTCCCGAACAGATGTAGTCTTTAAGATTAATGCTATATTGTGTTAAAAAAATTTTTTTGACAGATAAAAACCATCTTTACATGGCTTCACTCTTTTTGCTGTTTGTATGTGTGCATGCAAGAGAGAGAGCTCTGTGGTCGTGACAACAGGCACTTTTCAAAGCAGAAATAATGCAAAAAGTGACCAATGAAGGGACAGTTCCCTTATAGCACACGCACATCACCCAGACGTCTATTTGATGTGTGTGTTTACATCTGGAAGACGTATTTTTAGGTTGTTTGCAATATGTCTAGACATTTCCTCTTGGATGTCAATAAGACAGTCAACAGATATTTTTTGGGATGTTTATGATTTAGAATGTTTGTATATCTGATCTTTTTAAGATGTTTAACAGATGGTAATTAGATTGTGATGCTTTCCAGATTAAACACTTTTAAACAGACATATCAGAGATGTATATGTGCAATCTGGATTTGCACACGTGACTTTTATTAACACAGTTTTGGTCTGATAGGAATTGCTGTCTTCTGAAAGTGAACCAAACCAAGAAGAGAATGCATCATTGTAACAATTTTAGCCTCTGTCTTGGAACAAATCAGACAAGCTACAGGTCTGAAAATACCCTAACATTATAAGAGGACCTAAGGGGGGAGGAAGGTAATTAAAAATATTAAGTGACCCCTTTAAAATGATTTCACCCTAAAAGCATAATGGACAATTCAACTGGTCTAGAATCATAACTGTGTCTTCTACAAAGAACCCTGATATGATAATAAAAATGTGGCCAGTGTGGAGGCTATAGATTGTTAAGCAGACAGATA
>NC_059377.1:38963775-38973775 GCF_019703515.2 Myxocyprinus asiaticus | reverse complement strand
AACCAGTTTGGCCATTCTCTGTTGACCTCTCTCGTCAACAAGGCGTTACCATCCACAGAACTGCCGCTCACTGGATGTTTTTTGTTTTTGGCACCATTCGGAGTAAATTCTAGAGACTGATGTGTGTGAAAATCCCAGGAGATCAGCAGTTACAGAAATACTCAAACCAGCCCATCTGGCACCAACAATCATGCCATGGTCCAAATCACTGAGATCACATTTTTCCCCATTCTGATGGTTGATGTGAACATTAACTGAAGCTCCTGATCCATATCTGAATGATTTTATGTACTGCACTGCTGCCACGCGATTGGCTGATTAGATAATCGCATGGATGATTGTTGGTATTTCTGTAACTGCTGATCTCCTGGGATTTTCACACATATCAGTCTCTAGAATTTACTCCGAATGGTGCCATAAACAAAAAAAACATCCAGTAATCGGCAGTTCTGTGGACAGAAACGCCTTGTAGATGAGAGAGGTCAAAAGAGAATGGCCAGACTGGTTCGAACTGACAAAGTCTAAGATAACTCAGATAACTCAGGTAACTCAGAATGCTATTCTGAGATGCAGGTTGGCCCTGTTTTGGCATGTGTGTGTGTGTGTGTGTGTGTGTGTGTGTGTGTGTGTGTGTGTGTGTGTGTGTGTGTATATATATATATATATATATATATATATATATATATATATATATACAGTTGTGCTCAAAAGTTTGCATACCCTTGGAGAATTGGTAATATATGTACCATTTTTAAAGAAAACATGAATGAGCAGGCAAAACACATTTCTTTTATTTCTTATGGGATTCATATTCAACTCTAGGTTATAACAGAATGACACAATCATAAAACAAAACATGGCAACAAAGAAAAAAATGAAATGACCCCTGTTCAAAAGTCTGCATACCCTTAGTTCTTAATACTGTGTATTGCCCCCTTTAGCATCAATGACAGCGTGCAGTCTTTTGTAATAGTTGTCTATGAGGCCCCAAATTCTTGCAGGTGGTATAGCTGCCCATTTGTCTTGGCAAAATGCCTCCAGGTCATGCAAAGTCTTTGGTCGTCTTGCATGAATCGCACGTTTGAGATCTCCCCAGAGTGGCTCGATGATATTAAGATCAGGAGACTGTGATGGCCACTCCAGAACCTTCACCTTTTTCTGCTGTAACCACTGGAGGGTCAACTTGGCCTTAGGGTCATTGTCGTGCTGGAAAGTCCAAGAGCGTCCCATGCACAGCTTTCGAGCAGAAGAATGCAAATTGTCTGCCAGTATTTTCTGATAACATGCTGCATTCATCTTGCCATCAATTTTCACACGATTTCCCGTGACTTTAGAGCTCACACACCCCCCAAAACATCAGTGAGCCACCACCATGCTTTACAGTGGGGATGGTATTCTTTTCACTATAGGCCTTGTTGACCCCTCTCCAAACATAGCGCTTATGGTTGTGACCATAAAGCTCTATTTTGGTCTCATCACTCCAAATTACAGTGTGCCAGAAGCTGTGAGGCGTGTCAAGGTGTTGTCGTGCATATTGTAACCGGGCTTTTTTGTGGCATTGGCGCAGTAAAGGCTTCTTTCTGGCAACTCGACCATGCAGCTAATTTTTGTTCAAGTATTGTCGTATTGTGCTCCTTGAAACAACCACACCATCTTTTTCCAGAGCAGCCTGTATTTCTCCTGAGGTTACCTGTGGGTTTTTCTTTGTATCCTGAACAATTCCTCTGGCAGTTGTGGCTGAAATCTTTCTTGGTCTACCTGACCTTGGCTTGGTATCAAGAGATCCCCGAATTTTCCACTTCTTAATAAGTGATTGAACAGTACTGACTGGCATTTTCAAGGCTTTGGATATTTTTTTATATCCTTTTCCATCTTTATAAAGTTCCATTACCTTATTAAGCAGGTCTTTTGAGAGTTCTTTTCTGCTCCTTATGGCTCAGTATCTAGCCTGCTCAATGCATCCATGTGAGAGCTAACAAACTCATTGACTATTTATACACAGACACTAATTGCAATTTAAAAAGCCACAGGTGTGGGAAATTAATCTTTAATTGCCATTTAAACCTGTGTGTGTCACCTTGTGTGTCTGTTACAAGGCCAAACATTCAAGGGTATGTAAACTTTTGATCAGGGCCATTTGGGTGATTTCTGTTATCATTATGATTTAAAAACGAGACAAACAACTATGTGATAATAAATGGCTTCATATGATCACTATCCTTAAATAAAAGACGTGTTTTTGCATGATCAGTCATATTTTCATATTTTCAAAATCAATGCCAAAATGTCACAATTTCTGCCAGGGTATGCAAACTTTTGAGCACAACTGTATTAAGTCTTAAGCACATAAGATGTTTCACAAAAACATTTGTCTTATGATGGTTATTTATATCTGCTACTTTAGTGTGTCAATAGGAAATATACATTTTAGACTCCCAAACATTCCTTTTGCAAATAGAATAGAAGAACAGGGAGCCCTGCAACAGATGGCATGGCCCTCACAGAGCCCCCCACTGAACATCGAGTCTGGGATTACATGAAGAGACAGAAATAATTGAGACAGCCTAAATAAATAAAAGAACTGTGGCAAATTCTCCAAGAAGCTTGGAACATCCTATCTGCTAACAACCAAGAAAAGCTGTGTCCAGGTGTAAGTAGGTGAATTGGTGCTGTTTTGAAGGCAAAAGTGTTCACACCAAATATTGATTTAGCTCTTTTTCTGTTAACTGGACTTTGTATGACGTTCATTTATTAATGATTAATGAACTATTTTATGTCATTATTTTTTTAAGAAATCCTCACTTTGAAAGTTTTTCACAAGTGCCTAAAACTTTTGCACAGAACTGTATATATACACACACATACATACATACAGTACAGATTATATATACACATATATACGTACATAATAAAAAATAAATACAAAAAATAGGTGGCATTTTCTAACACTAAGATCAACTTATGTTCCTAAAATTACCCCTTTTGTGTATAACACTTTTATGGTTGATTAATACTGATAAATTATATGTAGCCTATATATGTTTTGCATTCGGGTGAAAGAGCGAGAGATTCAAATACAGACACCCTCTAAACTTCCTAAATACGATATACTACATGTCCTTCATTCTCTTTCAGTATGACACTTAAATCTTGTCAAACATTCTTGCTAAACTAAAACAATGAAAAGAGAAAGTAAATAAAGTACTTAATTAAAATTCTATTTAAACCTTAATAGCAACAAAGTCTTTCTTGTTTCTGTGGATGAAATCGATACAATAGTTTTATGTGTTGCCCTGTTGGCCGATGAAAAATGGAGACAATATAAGCCGACTGAGTAAGATGAATCTTCATGCAAGCCCAGCCAATTTTCCTCCATCTGTACAGGAACGCGACTGTGCTGGACTCGCTTTGTACCTCCAAATCTGTCCGACAGATGAGATTAAATCCATAGTTGTGTGTTGGAGAGGCGGCGTGGTGACCTCCGGCCCCATCGTGCATGGGTGGAATCAAAAGCCTCGTTTCTTACACAATGAAGAGTGGGGGCCCAGAGGAGAGCGCCACCTATGAGGAGCCCATTTATCACAGGACTACAAGAGTTAAACTGCCGCCGATCGATAGGACAGGAGTTAAGAGCAAGCAGGGGGTGCTGAATGTCATCATTTTAATGAAATATAGATTTGGGTCTATTAAACAGCTTGCTGGTCGCATATGAGAGAGTGGTGCTCTTTCTTGTGGCTAAATAAAGCCATCCATTAAAGACGAAAGATATCGATTTAGGGTGAAACTAGCACTCACCTCTCTGATGTGAGCACAGTCTTACACTGGTCTGGATAATAGATCAAGGTTAGGAGAGAAACACAACGGCTGCCGTGGGTTTTGGCGAGACAGGAATTATCAGACGTTAGAGTGAACATGGCTTAGTTCTGTCGAAATGTCTCCTCAAGGTTTTCCTGTATGTTCGGCAAATTCATGTTTGGTGAAATTAGGGGGTGTTCACACAAAACCTGTTTTTGCATTTCAAAAAGCTAAACGAAATGCAATTGAATGGAACAAATCCATAGCACGACAATTTGCAATGGTGGTACAAGCCCATATATGGAGCGTTTGTAAGGCTGGGTGAGGCTTAGCCTTCCCCTGGCCAGTAAACTGTTTCAGTTCCCTCACCTCATATAGCCTACAAACTTTAATTACTAGCGTGAAGGGAAAGCTGATTCTAGATCAGTGGCCAAATTCATCTTAAAACGTAAATCACTGCGTGGACTGTCTTTATTTCTGAATGAATTTAACATTTTAAAACAAATATAAAATAACATAGCACAATTCTTACATTAATACATATTAATTAGATTATAGTTGCATTGAAATGAATGTATCTGCATTTGTAACGTTCCATTCCTTGCATCCATTCACATTTAAATCAATAGCCTAAGCATCCAATCAACCTCAAAACGATCCAGCATGGAGATGACTGAAAATATATTCATCATCGTTCCTTGAGCTTGTGAAGAAGACTCTCTCCACTGGATTTTATTTTAATTTCTAAAACTTTAAATCAACTGCATGACATAAGCCTACAGGTGCGGGAAGGGACGGCCCGTGGGACCCTAGGCAAAAATATGAAAATGGGCCCACCGGAGTGAAAATTGTCATAACTTTAAAACATCCATAGAACCACTGCAAATGTGATGAGCAGATTTTTTAAATAGAAAGCACAAAAAAAAAGAAACACTATACTGTATAGTGTATACTGTATTTGCAAACAAATGTGAAGAATAAGCACATACCTCTTAGAGAGCAGACATTTTTGCAGAGTTTTTTGCATCTTTATATCGGCAGTGTCTGAATTACTTCCTGTCTAAGATTATGTTCAGACTGCCACTAAAAATCTGATTTTTTGCATATCCAGATTTGCAATGATTTTCATTATGAATAAATTATGCAGATTAGGGTATACTGCTTAGCTTTACTTCTTGCCGATTTTAGATACACTGCTGTTATTTTATTTGTTGTTACTTTCAGTTATTTGTCTTTTTGTGATTATTCAGAGCTCATTTTATCCTTAATGTTGTTTTTAGTTTTCACCGTCATTGTGATTTGTATGTTAAATGATCAGGTCCACGCGTGTTGTAAGTTGTCCTGCGTGTGTGTGCTCAAGAAACCATTGGACTGTGGATAATTTCAAAATAAAAGTCATCAAAGTTTCTTAATCTTGTGACTTGTTCTTTTACATTACAGGTGTTTGCGGGGTCCCCACAGACACGTTGGGGCCCTAGGCGGTGGCCTGTATCGCCTGTAGAACGGGCTGGCCGATTAGTACGGGGCAACTTTTAAAGGCGTATGCAGGTCCAAACGGTTCTGATTTTTTTTTATTTTTTTTTTTTTTTTTGCTGCATTAGCAAAGAGTGCTTACAATATATTATTTAATTTGCTGTTAAGCTGATAAAATAAATTGTGCATATTTGCTTGCTGTAACCTAATACTGAGTTGCTAAAATAATTATTAATATGAGTAGCCTACTGGGATTTCGGGGTGGGGAATCTTAAAATCGTTTGATTGCTGTGTTCGTGTGATATATATATATATATATATATATATATATATATATATATATATATAAAACTTAGTTATTTGATTTAGTATTTTACATTTAATGACAAAAAATATATATTTTTAATTATGATGTCAGATGTATTTTACACATTTTATTAAAATCAGATGACAGCTGGAACAAGTTTATCTTCTTCTTGCTCGAGGTATGGCGTATTTTTTCCTTTGAACATGCTAAATTATCAACTTATTTTTACAATTTTAAAGTAGGCTAAATGCACATTCTTAAGGGGTATACAGCTTTGAAATAAACTAAGCAAAATTGCTACTGCAGAACCTCAAAGGTCTGATTGACTGTTTTTACATGATCGTGGAATTTCAGACGATAAGCTTCTGGAACTGACTTATAAGCGCTAAACCTCCTGGGCTTTTCCAACCAGTTACACTGGAGTAAAAGTGGCCAAATCTCTTTAAACGATGGAACTAATTGAATTTGGGTACTGACATCAAAAATCACAAGTGGTTGAAATAAGTGGAACAGGAGAAAGTGTCTGGAGCTAAAAGCTGAGGCATCATAGGAGTTTTTGGAACACTCCAGTGCTACTTGGGAACGGCATGCATTTTGAGCTTCAAGCTCACACTGCCTGAACCGCAAAAGCTGTATTGAGTATTCTTTGGGTTTGACTTCCAAGTCAAGCTTTTCAAGTCGGATCGCCAGTTTAAGGTCCTGTATTCAGACTCACAAGTGGATGAGGAACAGCACTCACATCTCCAGGCGACACCCTGACTGAAGCCTCTGCCACAGCCAACGTGTTTGCCTCAGATGCAGCAACTTCAACATCCCACAATTCTGGACTAGTTACCTCGACTCTAAGACTCCAGACCCTAAAAATTTCTTCTGCAACACTTCCAAAATTGCCTGCTTACTTGACGCTTTCGAAACAGGTAGGCTATTTCCTAAATTTATAATGCTATCACAATTATTTAAAGCCTTAAGTGAAAATGCTTATTGGTAATGCTTATCAGCACTACTTAATTCCATAATTACAATACACTTTGTCCCCCCAACACAAGTAAAAACGCAGAACAAAAAACAATAATACTCACCAGTAAGGTATACTTACGAATCGAAGGACGAAAGCGAACAAAAGGCGAAAACAAATTAAACCACAGGACGAGCCCCCATTTGTTACGTCCCCTAGGGGTAGGACGCAACAAAGAAAAGGGAGGTGTGCTCCCCGCACAACCGTCAGACCAAAAACCCATGACAACAAGATCATAGATCCATTATTTGTTATCAATCAGAAACGGCCAATCTGCAAATCAGCAGCACCTGCAGACACTCAGAGTAGAAGACACACCCACAGACACAGACAGAGAGTAAGAACACGGACAGTACAGCAAAAACTGCACACATTACGGAACGTAACAATATTGATCTCAGAAATGGGTGAGCAGTTGGTTCCATACAGTATTTTGCGATTTCTATGAATTAGAGATCGGACCACAGAACAATAGAAGCGCAACATGCGTCTGTATGAGGGGGCACGCGGTCTCGCACCGTTCTTGAATAGCTGCCTCTACTCGCATGCGGAACTGACTAGAGAGAAGCATAATGAACTTGAAAAGATTCTGAGGAAGTATACTTGTGAAATGGAGCCAGAATGTGTGAAATGTGTCAAACAAATACGGTGTCAGAACATAAAAGAAATAGAATAGACTGACAAAGAAGCAAAGGCCAATTTAAGCCCTGACTGAATGTGTGGCTCCAGATGGCAATAACCGTATTTAAATGTATTATTATTGTTATTATTATAAGCCTATAAGCCCATTATTATAACTCAAAAAGTTTTTTTTGGGTTGGGGGGGGGTCTTACCCTGCAGTTCCTTCACCCTCCACCTATGTACAAACCCACGAGCACTCCTCTTCCAAAATGGCAGCCAATCCCAAATATGCTTGCAATTCAATCACTGATCATGTGGTTTCCCATGGAATCTTAAAAAATTAGGTTGAATTTACTAAACTCCAGATTAATGTCACTTCATAATTATTGTGATTACATCTTAATATCTTGTGTCACAAATATAGCATTTAATTAAGGAAAGTTGACAACATTATGTTCTCAGTAAAAACAGTTTTTTTTTTTTTTTTTTTTTTTTTTTTTTTTTAGTGCACAAGGATTTGTGTACACTAGGATACGATGCTGCACAGGTCAGTCGAGAGAATGTTAGCACTTTATCTTTAATTACGATCTGCAGTATCTCTCATTGGAGCTTGTTATTACAACAAGAAATAAAAATAATAGGCAATGTTTCCAAAAATATGGTAATTGACTGACATCGGTGGGTGACAGGTGACAGCCGTTGTTTCTTAATGTCCCTCACTGCAGGTAGTGACAGTGCCCTGAAATTCAAGACATTATGACGCAATTACCGGCGAAAATAAGAAATACAAATGATACGCTTGTTAAATGCATCCGTTGTTATGGAGACAAACTGTTGTGAATCTATAAATCTGTTGCTTTCTAATAGCTGAAGGGAACGCATCATGTCAGAGGAGAGAACTGACATGTGAGCTAATTTAACGAGCAAACATGTTCGTCTGACAGCATGTAACATATGGCAAAATAAAAAGCCAGGAAGTTTTATCTTTTTTTTTTTTACATATTACGAGTCTTGCACCTGTCGTTTGCTTCCTCATACAGCACAGAGTCATACACATCTGGGATGGCATGAGAGTGAGTAAATGATGAAAGAATTTTCATTTTTGGGTGAAATAAACAGTGAACAATAATTTTACAATATTCATTAATCTTGGTTCATGTTAATTTCTACATCTACTAATATATATATATATATATATATATATATATATATATATATATATATATATATATATATATATATATTACATTTAAAGTTGTATACATTAATATAAGTTAGTGCAATATAAACTAAAATGAGCATACAGTGAATTGTAGTTAGAGATAATGAATAGTAATATCAATATGTAGATAAATTAACATTAACCAAGATTATAAATGCTGTAAAAAAAGAATTGTTTATTGTTAGTTCATGATATATAATGTATTAATTAACGTTAATGAATATAACTTTATTGTAAAGTGTTACCAAATTATTTTACACTTATTTCAATCCTTCTAACTTGCTGTGTTCAAGGCAGACATGGATCCGTTAAACAAATCAGATGTCTCTATTGTGTAGTCATTATGGGTCACCATCATTCAAGGTCCAAAATTAATGCTTGTCAAACATCAAATGCTAGCAAAAATTGGTTTTGGTAAAATAACAAGTTGGCTTGTTACTTTATTAATAATTGAAACAGAATTTATGGCTAAAATTGCAATGTAAGTACAATCTGGAAAGGGTTAATATAATATAATATAATATAATTAGGGCTGCCAACTGATTAAAATTTGTAATCGAATTAATTACATGGTATTAACTGAATCAATCTCAATTAATCACATACATAAATATTTGCTGAGAAAACCCCTCAAATAACAATAATTCAATATATAATGATTAAATAATTATTAATAGTTGTATTTAAATTATTATAAATAAAATATATACTGTATATTATACAAACTAAATTGCAGATAATTAAAATGCATTACTTTATTTTGGCACACAAGTGAAGCATTAAAAAAAGACAATACAAAAAGTGGCTTTAGAATGCAATACATTGTTTATTTCCATATTAATGAACATAAGCCTATCACTAGCCTATCACAATTTTATAATTGAATTCGTCAGTCAGTCCGAGATTTATTATAAGGGCTTGTCTAAGGATGCGTCAATGTACACCTGCATCAGACGGACACTTTTGGAGCATCTTTGTTGCGTTGCGTCATAAACATACCATTTTTAGGTTGCTGTGTCAAGTTAAACGACGTTTGAAACTTAGAAAAACACGTCTTTAGATCTCTGCCTTTGGATTTGCGCTCCATCAAGACATGTTTATGTGCAAGAACGTGTTCTCATCTTGTGTTGTCTGCTCTCGGTATGTGTGGTTTGTTTTCTGTATAAGCTGCATGTTGCCTATACAGCGAGTTTTGCTTACTGCCCCCTTGAGGAAACAGGTGGTACTCCATGCTTGAATTGCATTACTTTTTACAACGCATTGTTTTTTTATAGAATTAATCTCACTGGATTTATCGCATTAAATATACAGCTCTAAATAGAATAGAATAGAATAGAATATTTATTGCCATATGACTGGGTAGGTGGAAATTTCTGGTACAAAGATAAAGATTTACAAATGCGCATTTCCGTGGTCAGTGGCAAGTTGGTTTTTGATTGCAGCAACTCAAATCACAATAGTCTAAGATACCTGATTTCAGACATAACTAAGTTTTGACAAAAAGTGTAGTTACTGCATTTTGCCTTTGCAGGGTATATGGTATGTCAGGGTGGACAGGGTGTTTTG